>NC_054751.1:25524907-25834282 GCF_018143015.1 Lytechinus variegatus
TATTTATTGATTAAAACAAATATTTTACGAATCGTGATTTTAATTGGCAAATGCAAGTATTTTTTAAATCTACGTTGCAGCTCTGCACGCGTGTTACCGCGTGTGTACCTAGGTATCAATAACAAAAGAAATAAAGATGGCGACGTAAAAAGACTGGGTAAGTGAACGCTCTTGCTCTTAACTTCTTTCAATTTTGATACTTTTTATTGAATGAAAATTACAAAAAAATTTTAAAAATGGGAGTAAACATAAAACATGCCCATGTACCACTCATTCAATGAACAAGGTTATGATATAACCTTGTTCTCACTTATATCTCCATGTGTGGCAAAATAAGGGTGGCAATGTTTGGCTTATTTTCTCTATTTCTTTGAGGCAAATGCGTGATTTTTTTACACCGACAGTTTCCATTACACCTATTATTCATACAATTTTGAATTTGATTCTTTAAATTATTTTTTTTAAATTAAAATTAGAGATCAAAAAATGAAAATTTTGTTGCCATAATTCTTTTCACCAATAGAGGGCGTACAGAAAAATATGCCCAAAATTCAAGTTTTTGAGCGTTCTGGTGAATACAAAATTAAACCTAAGTTACTACTACTAGGCCTAATGAATAATAAATTGCAACTTTATGGAAATTAGTAATTTTGGTCACAAAAGTGATATTTTAATGATTTTTTTAAGTGTGTGCTCTGTTCAACATTGGCATACCATAGTCTGTAGATTCCCCACAGGCAGGGTGGTAGCACTTGTTCACTGCAACCAATCTCTTTTTTTAATTAAGGAAAAATAATTCAAAGAATCAAATTTACATATGAACTGAGTTATATGATTAATAGCTGTATTGGAAACTGACATTGTAAGAAAATCAAGCATTTGTCCCATAGAAAAAGAGAAAATAAGCCAAAATTGCCACCCTTACTTTGCCACACATAGAGATGTAACTGAGAACAAGGTTATATCATAACCTTGTTCATTGAATGAGTGGTTATATCATAACCTTGTTCATTGAATGAGTGGGTGGTAGCAGTGAACAAGTGCCATGTACCGTACATAACTTTGGTCGAAAAACTAAAACTAAACAAAATTGGTGATTTAGGTCTAGGTTCAACACGGGTAATCCTGGCCTCTACGGAGAGGCATGTAAAAGCAAATCCAGGCATTAGGGGAGTGATATAGACCTACGTAGAGCATTCAATGAACAAGGTTATAATGACGTAGAGTATTAAACTGCAGTCCCCAGACGCCTCCAGAGTCCAGGCTAAGCCTAAGCCTTAGGCTAAGCTAGCCGAAACTGTCTTAAGGTTAAGTGTTACCCAGGGGCCGATTGCATGAAACTGAAAGGGTCTTTCCAAGGACCGTCTTTCGTGTCGCCCATCTTTTATGATACGCTATAAGCGGGGTGTTTCCGAAATTTATGATAAAAAATAAGATTCGTCAGCTTGCTTTTAAATCAAATTTTATCAATTTCATAATATATTACATCATTTTATAAACAAATATTTTGTTTATTTTAACGGACGAATAGAATATGTTTGCGGATGATTGGTTTAAAACGCGTTTCACATGGCGCATCATAAAAGATGGGCGACACGAAAGACGGTCCTTGCAAAGAGACCCTTTCGTGCAATCGGCCCCAGGCTATCTGGATCCAGACTCCAGTGCCAGTAGACAGCTGGCAGCCGTCTGTTTCGAGGAGTTTTTTAACATTTCTTTTTTTTTAATTTCTCCTCGTACACAGACGGCTCGCTATCGTGCAGCCACCATTAGGGGCATAGGCGGCGGAAGCGGGGGGGATGGGGGGGACGTGTCCCCCCCTAAATTTTAGGTGGGGGGACGGTCCCCCCCTAAATTTTGTTTTGATAACCTTTTTTTTTTTTTTTTTTTTTTGCTTGTCAATTTTTTTTCCTGCGTCCCCCCCTAAATTCACGTGGACCCCCTTGACACGTGTGTTGTCCCCCCCTAAAATTTAGGTTGATGACCTTTTTTTTTTTTTTTTTGCTTCTCAAAAATTTTTGGGGCGCTTGTCCTATTTTTTACATGTGTCCATCCCAAAATTTCAGTTGGACACCCCCTAAATTTATTGGCTTCCGCCGCCAATGATTAGGGGACTTGCAATGCAAAATCCCCCCGTCAGGGCTTTTCAATTTTTGTCTTTAATGATTAAAACTTTCGAAAATTATAGTGACCAGAGTGCAAATTTATATTCCCTCTTGGCATCAATTGCCAAAAAACGGAGAAAAAATGAAGTTAAAAAAAAGGAACAAAAACAGTGACTTACCTCGGCTGTCGCGCAAATTCACTTCCCCGTTTTATCCGATCTTAAGTATGGCAGTGTATCCTATTGCCGGACACCTTTATTTCAGTGCTTTAAAAATGACAACTAGAGGAAATACAATAAAGAAAAATTATCACTTGCTATTCCAAATATTCTGAAAATTATGAATATGACAAAATTATTTTATATTTTCCAACCATTTTCTTTGCACCGCACTTGCCGCATACCCTTCACGAAAAACAATTATTTTCGTGCGTGACAAATTACATCATAATTCTGGACGCGCGCCGGATGGGTAAAAATATTCTTGATTATATTGATGTAAGAAAGAATTGCGTGTGATTTTTTCATGATATATCATATCATGAGTAAAGTTTTTGTTTGCTTTCTTATGTCGATTCTGAACAGATCTTTGTAATAAATTTGTGTTTGCTAACCAATTTCATTTTTATCGCGCGTTCGATATGGCACTTTCCAGTATTAATGCTCGTTCATATCGTGACCCCCCTCAGTCATCAAGTTCGATCGATGCGCTGTCGATCGTCGACGACTCTCTAGATCTATCACGGTAAACCTCGCGCACGGCCGGACTACCGAGTACCTTGAGAACTAGCCGTCAACGATCTGAGCGATGGAGCGGACGAGATTAAAATTCGGCAAATAATTAAGCCCATATTTCCATCAGAAAATAGATCAATTGGGATCAATAATGCAAAACTATGTTATAAGATATTTTAAGCGTTTTCTGTCATTTTGGAGAAAAATAAGGTAAAAGTTGGATTTTTTCGCCTTGTTTTTGCAATCTTGTTCTTTGAATTGATCTGTGAAATTGATCTGCGGAAGTCTTACGGAACGAAATTGATTTCATACGCAGTAATATGCGCGTCCGGAAATATGATAGTGTCCGGTAATACAATACGTGCCTATACATAAACATATGGCCATTGAGTCCCCTGTACAGATCGCGCTAGAACTTCGGTCTCTGTATTTGGTGAGTGAAGCCACGAAGTTCAGCTGAACAACCAACAAAACAGAGACCGAAGCTTAGCGCAAGCGAGCGCACGGCAGAATTCGGAAGGACACGAATCGACAATTGTTTTCATCAATTCTTAATCATTGGTAAGTGTTGAATATGGCCAAACATATTCAACAATAAAATAATACACAAATCTTTGAATTACTTACGCCTTTTTGTCACGAAACCCCAGAAAAAAATTAAAATTAAATAAAAAATGATACGTTGAACGGTTGACTTTCGATCAGTGGCGTGTCTCTTAGAATGGTATCCGAGAGTACACAAATAAAAAATGCAAAACCTGTTGCTTCTCCGGCCGCGAGCGTACAGCATTTGTTCTAGCTTTACTCCAACGTGTTGTAGGACTAAGCCTGTTCATCGATCAAAATAGAATGTATATTGCTGCTCTCCTTCAGAAAAATTCAGATGTGCTACTTATGTTGGCAGGGAGGGGTGGCAGGGGTATCGTAGATAGCAAAAAAAAATTCCATGAGAACACACGAGAATCGAAAATCACTCAAAATAATAGGCAATCTTCTCCCAATGCTTATCTAGCTCGATCATCTCGAGATTCTATTAGATTTCCAAGAAACTGGACAAAATGCAAATTTTTCGAGTCTTCACCGAGCCTTTAAAAAAAGACGGAGTTTCAATCAAATTAACATAGAACACTAATACTTATGTGGTGGATAAATGGAAGCGAAACAATGATCATGCAAAACTAAACGTATCCTCATATAATTGCTTTACTTGCGTTTGGTTTCATAATCTGGCACAAATGTGTTCTAATATCATCATCATCATCATCGTTTATAAGGGGTGTAGGTGGTCCTGTCGTAAACACTTGCTGCAAATTTAGAGTCTATACAAATGCGGGCGTGGGTGTCAGCTAGGTGATTACAAAATGCCCCCTTTTGCTAAAAGGAATCTGTATAGGTCCATGGTTCAAATGAGTTGAAGCTGGTGGGCAATATCAGAGTTACATGCAAACTATTTCAAGAATGGTTCACTCTTATTGCTGAAAGAGCATACTGCATACTGCAAATTAATGTTCAACTGACAGTGAGTGGTGTATAGATTCATCATAGTGCTTTCCAATTATGGTTGTATTATTGCACCCCAGATTGCATCTTATATTGTGACGTAATCAATTAATGATTGCTGGGTTAACTAAATATTTGCCCCTTCAGGGAATGCTATCCCCCATTGTACTTTTTGATGTGGACTAACGGTGTCTGTACTAATATTATTTTAAAATAACACTTGTCGCGCTGACTGTCCGCGAGTCTGGTGAGGAATTTAATATTGGTATTACTTCCAACAGAGAATAAAGGTGGCGATGCACATAAACATATATGCACTTTGGCTTCTATACTTTCATGTATTATAACTCCTGGTTATAGGTGAGTGGACTGTGTACTGAAGATAAAAAAACCACTTAATGATATCAACCCGCTAACCGATTTAGTCTGCCTAAATAGACCCTTGGTGGTCCCAATTTTCGCATAGTGCATACTATAATAATGCCTCATTGTGGTGGTTATAATTTGCGTACTTAATATTTATAATGTTCAATACATGTATGATTTGATTTACTTTCAACAATTTATTTTCTTTTATTATAATAAGAAGTACTAGTAATTTTATTCAATTTATATAATTTCATGTTTGTACTTGAATATTATTCTATTACTGTAAATTGTACACATGTTTTATTCAGCCTCTGGCAGCGAGTCATGTTTTAATAAACCATTATTGAGTTGAACTGAATAAGCCAGTTCGTAGTTCCTTTCTGCGCATGATCAAAAGATTCTACGCATGATCAGAAGAAGGTCATTTGTACTAAAGTGACATGGTGCTTTAAAATCTAATGAGATAAGCACCAACTTTGATGTCTTCATTATTCATATATTCTTTTGAATTGTCATTTTCATTTACATCCACAAAACAACAACAATGCTTCCACGAACGACTGGTATTTCACAGTTTGTCAAGTACATTGTGCAACATGCTAAGATATGCATTCAAAGTAGGAATGCAACAAATACCTTCATTAAGTGTTCATTGGTGTGCTATTCTAGTCACCTGGTCTATTCAATTTCTTCATCCTGCTATGTAAGGTGAGCTTACGTAATATCTTGCTTTGACATCTGCTTATCATGATGAAATAAATGAAAGGTCATTTGACCAAAATTGCCCATGTAGTAACTACGAACTGGTCTATTGAATTGAAAGCAGAGTCTGAAGCAGCTAGACTAGATTCACTATGTACTTTCGCTTTCTGGGGTGTAGTCTTCACTCTAGACATGGTTTTAGTTAAGTGTCAAATATGAGTCTGTACTTGCAGACTTCTGACCAATCATCGATCGGTTTTGTGTTAATTATTTTAAAAGTGAACAAATTTGAGTGAATCATCTCTTCAAACTCAAAGGGATCAGGTTCCAAGCATCCTGCATAATCACTATTCCTGGATCACAATGATATTGCTAGGTGGCGGGGATGTGAGTGTCGACAGATTGCTCTTCCGAAATGCATACTTTTTCCCACAAATCTTCATTTTATTTCTTAGTAGTTATAGGTGATTGAATGAACGGAGGAATACTTGAAAGTTCGAATAATTCAATGCCGATATAAACATTTGAAAATGGTAAATTCCTCCATCAGATTTTACGAAGCTACGATTATCATCACTCTGTCTTTGTTATTGGAGTAATTGGTAACAAAAATCAGATTTCCGATACTATTAACTGAATGTATATAGCTTGAAAGTGTGACGATCATTTATTTTACAAGGTTTTGGAAGGCTTACGATTGTTCCGGGGGGAAATGTGACATTAACAAGTTATGCAACTCTGTTATTTTGCATATTTTGAGAATGTTTTGAGTGCTTTTATTGTTTTCAATGAAATCAGTCTGATGTTGGATGGACCCGGGATGGATTCGTTCTTTATATTAAAAACATATGCAGCATTTTCATATCTTGACAAAAAATAACTTCTACAATTCAGGAGAAATAGATGTAAATGTACGTTTTCCTCGGGCGGGTTTTCAAAACGAGGGGGGTTGGGGCTGATCATGCAAACAATCACAATCATATGGTCATTTTTACGCTTGTGTACACGGTTTTGGAACAAAGTGGGGGGCTGAAGCCCCCCAGCCAACCCCCCCCCCCCGCTTCCGCGGCCTCTGAGTGTGTTTTTACTTATAAAATTAGTATTATCGTAAGAACAATTATATGATAATTATTATTTTCATGTTCGTTTCATATATAAAACTTGACAAATCATCATGTGGGCACGCAGAAATTTATGGACCATATATACAAATATTATTAAGAGGGCACGCGATACCAAGAGAAATATCACAACACTTACCCTATGTGTATCATCAAGTGACAAGACTATATTGATTTTTTTTCAGAAAAATAGCATTCTCTTCATAATTATATAAAATATGTCTTGTACAGAACAACGCATTCCCGAAGCATCATTTTAAAATACCTGCTGTGATATTTGAAATTCATATGTGGGCACATGGAAAATTATAGACCATACAATCATATAACAAGCTGGCACACGATTCACATTAAAACATGTAGTATACCTTATGAGTATCATCAAATGCCGAGACTTTATTGATCATTTTAAGAAAAATAGCATTTTCTTCATTATATAACACTATATGCCGTCCTCCCCAGAACAACGCGTTTCAGAAACATTATTTAAGAATGCTGTGACCCATGCAGTGTACATATGGTAAATGCCCTGCAATAGACCTCTCTTGCATCTAATGGTTTTACATAATAAGATTCAGTTCAAATTAGGTCAATTATATTATTTGAAATAGAAAATATTAACGCGAAAGCAATAAACGAACGTGGTTTGGAACTTTTGATTCTCAGTCCAATTCCTATTAAACGATCCTTTCAGTCAGCAGCACCTGAACTGTGGAATAAACTGCCTAATAATCTGAGGGCCATAACATGTACTTCAACCTTTCTCAAATCTTTAAAAACGTACTTGTTCTCATGTTAGATTATTTGGTTTAAGAGCGATATGTTACAATGTCTTGTTAATCTTTCGTTTTCATTTATTATTTATGCATTTTATTCTAAGTATACCTGTATTAGACTTAATTACATCTTTTGAAAAGCGCGTAGAGATTCCGTAGAATATTATGCGCTATATAAGCATCTATTATTATTATTATTATTATTATTATTTTTATTAAACGACGATGATTTAGAACTGATAATTATCTATAGAAATTTTAAAAATCCATCTTAAAAGTAATGGTTCTCCATCAATTTTTTGTGTAGTGCTATCATCTTTTCACGTATCTCTTCATGTCAACAAAATATGGCTACCATAAACAACTGATGTTATACATACAATTAATAATTAGTCATGCAAGCACAACGATTTTCCTATGAACAAGATTCATAGCAATTCTTCCTGGAAAACAACTATGTATAGATACAAGCGATTTTAAATTGTCGGGAAACGATCTCGGAATGTGACAGTATTCACAATTAAAAATCAGTGAACATAGCAACCCAAAATAAATACCACACTCACATATATTTACGGGAAAGATATAAAGGCTTAATATCAATTGAAAAAATGTCGGATGAATATCCAATTCCATCTATAGTAGTTTGATAATTATTGCACATTAAGTCTATTCGAGGGAAATCCCACATGAACCAATAGGTGTAAGACACTTATTTTTTAGTCATGAAAAGGATATTTATGTTCAGTATTTTGTAATTGCTGTGTTTTCATTGAAGATTAAAATTCCCAGTAAAATCAACTGGGATCAAAGAAATATTAAATATTTAAGTCAACATCAAAGTTTCGACGAAAGGTGTGAAACTGATGGATTCGAATCTAGCCAATCTAAACGGTAGGTTTCTATGACGTTTAGTTGACACCGGAACCAGTTTATCGTTTTCCGCCAAGCTTTGTTAAGTCCATATGCGTGGAGTCGTGGATGGCCTCCGTTGATTCCAAAGACAGCTAGGTAAGTTGATCGATAAACAATGAAAATAAAAATATAAAAATTGTGGTAAAATATATCTATCATATTCTGCAATAAACTAAACAGAAAACTATATATTTTCAGGACTAGTCATGTCATGGAAAGAAAAGAACATGAATATTTTTTTAATCTATTTCTAAATCATTGATTTGTAAATTATTCACACAAAGTTTGAAAGCTACATCAAGTAATCCATGCATTTAATCATTTCACAATTCAGTATATTGTTTATTGATTGCATACTACACATAGCTGTATCTTTGTAATTATTCGTTGTAATGTTTGTATATAAATGAAAGTAAATATTTGGGTAACGTCCAAATTAAATCTCATGAGGCTGTAAACATGCCTTTCTTTACACGTCCTGAGACTGAATGCTTAAAGGTATGAATCATCATTATCTACTCTTATAGTCTTTCTTTCCAACTTTCTCTTTCATTGTACCTATCTCAATATATATTCTTTGTATACGTTTTACATGAAAATGTCATTGTAATTGTATTTGAAAGTGTAAGCTTGATTAATTTTTATATCAATTTACATAATATATTTCATATCTATGTTTCTTTGATTTGTATCATAATGTTAAAAAAAGTTAATATAGAAACTACATAAACCAAATAAAATTCAAAAATAAAATAAGTCCATTTTATTTTGTTCTGTTGAATATGAAAATAAAACAATCTGAACATAAGTACATAAATCAATAGTACACACTGTATATTTGTCAGTCCCAAGATTCGAATGTTTGCTAGTCAGAAGATCTACTTACGATAGGGAAGAGTTGGATCCATGTTATTTTGGCGACAAAGAGGTAGATACGGAGCATCAACATAGTGGCCCGCACCTTCAAGATGGATACTCTCTAAGAGATGACCCTTACCCGCTTTCTCCATCCTATTCTTCATCTATAATGACGATAATGATAACATTAATGATAATAATAATGATAATAGTAATAATAATAATTATAATAATAATAATAATGTTAATAATAATAATAATGATAATAATAATCATAATAATTATAATAATAATAATGATAATAATAATATTAAAAATGATAATAATGATAATGATGATGATAATAATAATGATATAATGATAGTCATTTATATAGCGCCATCTACCTACAAATATTCTATTCCGAGGCGCACAAGAAAAGAAAGAATGAGAAAGTTTAGTGGATGAGTGTCAAAGTGCCAATAACTAATACTGTTAGAAAAGATAAGACTTCAGTTTAGATTTGAAGGTTTCCAGCGATGGTATAATTTAACGGCAAATTATTGCAGAGAGAAGGTGCTGCTCAAGGCATAGAAAGCTCGCACACCATTACTACACGTGTCATGGGAGTCTTAAAGGGGTGGTCCGGGTTGAAAATATTTAGATCTTAATACATAGAGTAGAATTCACTGAGCAAAACGCCGAAAATTTCATCAAGATCGGAAAACAAAAAATAAAGTTATTGAAGTTTAAAGTTTAGCAATATTTTGTGAAAACAGTCGTCATGAATATTCATAAGGCGAGCTGATGATGTCACATCTCCACTTTCCGTTTTCTTATGTTATTACATAAAATCATATTTTTTAAACTTATTTCCTACTTGTGAGAATAATATGTCTCCCTCATAATGAAATAAGTTGCAGCAATAAATATCCGATGCATTAAATCAGTTGTCACTCCAATTTTTATAGTTCTTGGAGGAAAAAAAATTAATTAACCTAATTTCATATAATAGAATACAAAAGAACAAGTGGAGATGTGACATCATCAGCTCACCTTATGAATATTCATGACGACTGTTTTTACAAAATATCACTAAATTTTAAAATTCAATAACTTTGTTATTTGTCATCCGATTTTGATGAAATTTTCGGCATTTTGCTCAGTGGCTACTCTATTTATTAAGCCATAAATACTTTCTAGTAGAGCGGATAAGCTCCAAAAATCACAAGAATTGTGCAAAATTTGACTAAAGCATGAAACTTTCACAAGTATTAGTATATGCTGTAAGATTTGTTTTAAAGATGGGAGGTAAATTTAAAAATGCCATTTTCGGCCGTTGCCATGGCAACGGAATAATTTCTCAAAAATGACATACATTCCCATGTAAATGGTAAATAAACATGATATAGATGAATAAAATGACAACTTTCAAGCTTCCAATTGAATATATATAAAATTTAGAAACATTCAAAATCAACAAGATAGTTCCAATTGGTCCGTTGCCATGGCAACGGCTTGTTTTTCCCCAGAAAAATAAAAATTTTAATAAAAAAACGTTGTAGAATATGATTTATCTTTAATTTCCCCTAATTTTACAGTGTTAAACAAAGATATTTTGGTTGCTAGATGTATAAATCATATCTCAAGCCATTGCCATGGCAACCAAATAACAACTGATTTACAAAAATAACATGGTTGACAAGACAATGGGCAGGTGGAAAAATCAACTGGAATTGACTTTATATGTATGCTTTAGTTTTGACCCCCTCATTTGAACCAAAAATACAGAAAGTGTTCTGCAGGAGTTCTTTATAAAGATAAAACTTTATGTTGCATTGGTAATGCTTGAATTAAATAAAAAGAAACAATATTGCAAAGAATCCGTTGCCATGGCAACAGCTTATTTCCCTCTAGAAAGGTAAAAATATTGATAAAAATGTAGAATACATGTATGATCATTAGTCAATTTTCAATCATTTTTGAGGTACTAATCGGGATATGCTTGTGACTAAATTTATAAATATAACATCTTAAGTCATTGCCATGGCAACCAGATAACATCTAATTAAAAACAACAACAACAGGGATGACAAGGTTATGGAAAGGTGAAAAGTACAATGAAAATTAACTTATATGTACATGCATAAGGTTTGACCTACTCAATTAATTTAGGGGAAATAATACAGTGAGTGTTCTGCATGAACTAATTGGAATGATACAGATTGATGTTGCCTTGGTGATACTTGAATTAAATAAAAAAAAAACAATGTTGCAAAGAACCCGTTGCCATGGCAACAGCTTATTTCCCTCTAGAAAGGTAAAAATATTGATAAAAATGTAAAATACATGTATGATCATCATTCCATTTTCAATCATTTTTTAGGTACTAATCGGGATATGCTTGTGACTAAATTTATAAATATAACATCTTAAGTCATTGCCATGGCAACCAGATAACATCTAATTAAAAACAACAACAGTGATGACAAGGTTATGGAAAGGTGAAAAGTACAATAAAAATTAACTTATATGTACATGCATAATATCTAATTTGAAAAAAAAAACATGGTTGACAACACAATGGACAGGTGGAAAATACAATTAGAATTATTCTGTATATGCTTAAGTTTTGAACCCCAGTCATTGCCATGGCAACCAGATAACATTCAATTTAAAAAACAACAAAACAGGGATGACAAGGTTATGGATAGGTGAAAAATACAATGAAAATAACTTTTATGCATAAGGTTTGACCTACTCAATTAATTTAGGGGAAATAATAAAGTGAGTGTTTTGCATGAACTAATTAGAATGTCCAACATCGATGTTGCCTTAGCAATACTTGAATTCCACGATAAATATCAATGTTGCAAATGACCTGTTGCCATAGCAACGGCTCATTTGCACAAGAAAAGTACCAGTTTTGATTAGAAAAATGACTATAGACTCTGATTTTTCTTTCATTTCTCCTAATTTTGTGATAAGAATTGATATGTTTGCTGTTAACATACAAATAATATCTGAAGCCATTGTCATGGCAACCAAATTACATCTAATTTGAAAAAAAAAACATGGTTGACAACACAATGGACAGGTGGAAAATACAATTAGAATTATTCTGTATATGCTTAAGTTTTGAACCCCTCATTTGAACATAAAGTATAGAATGAGTTCTGCAGGAGTTCTTTAGAAAGATAAAAAATTATGTTGCCTTGGTTACGCTTGAATTAAATTCTTTTTAAAATGTTGCAAAGGGCTCGTTGCCATGGCAACAGCTTATTTCCCTGTAGAAAGGTAAATATATTGATAAGAATGTAGAATACAGACATGTATGGTCATCTTTCCATTTTCAATTATTTTAAGGGACTGATCAAGATATGTTTGTGACTAGATTTATAAATATAACATCTTAAGCCATTTCCATGGCAACCCGATAACATCTATTTTTTTCAAAAACAACATGGATGACAAGGGTATGGAGACTATGGACAGGTGAAAAATTCACTTAATGTGCATGCATAAGGTTTGACCTCAATCTAGGGGAAACAATACAATGAGTGTTCTGCATGAACTAATTAGAATGATAAACATTGATGATGCCTTGGTAATACTTGAATTCAATGATAAATATCAACGTTGCAAATGATCTGTTGTCATAGCAACTGCTCATTTTCCCAAGAAAAGTACCAGTTTTGATTAGAAAAACTGTAGTGGTCTGATGTGTCCAAGACCTTGAGACGGCTTCCAAAAATGGAGTTTAAAACGGCTGTTGATATATAAATGGACATAGCTCACTTCATATCCGTCTGGGATAATTATATGATTTCGTGTCTAGACCATGGTTTCAATGGTCAAGTAATACATTATGACAAGTTACACGGACAGTCAGTTGTCCTGTATATTAAAAGAAATCCAAGATGGCTTTGAAAATGGAGTCTAAAATTGCTGTTGCTGCATTAAAAAACGTAGTTTCTTTAATATCCTGGAATAAGTTTATGCCATAGTGAAATGTGTCAAATTATACATAAGGACAAGTTACAAGAACAGTTAGTGTTCAAGTATGTCCAAAAATCCAAGGTGGCTTCCAAAAATGGAATATAGAATAGCCCCTGTTACTAACAAATGGACATATTTCGTGTAATATCTGCCAAGTGCATATTATTTTGATATCTAAATCATGGTTTTAAAAGTCAGTAAATACATCATGTACATTGGAACAAGTTACAAGGACACAAGGACAGTCAGTAATCCAGTATGTTGCAACATCCAAGATGGCTTCAACCAATCGGAGTCTATTGAATTGGAGCCTGTTGCTTAAAAATTGACATAGTTCATTTAAATCCACCAAGGAAAACTGATTTTGGTGTTCACACTTTGGTTTCAAGTTTTAAAAGATACGTTTAGACTTGTTACAATGATATCCAGTTGTCCATTTTGCCTAAAAATCCAAGAGGGTTTTCCGAAATGGCATCCAAAATGACTTCTATCACTCAAAAATTATCAGAGTTCATAAAACCTGTAAGAAACAATTTTGGTGTCTACACTGTGGTATGAAGGGTCCATTATTACATTAGGACAAGTAACAAGGATGGTTAGTTTTCAATTTTGTCCAAAATCCAAGGTAGATTCTCACAAGTGGATATCATATCCACTTCCAAGTAACAGTCGCCATTTTAGAATCTATTTATGGAAGCCATCTTGGATTTTCAGGCAAAATGGACAATTATACATCATTGTAACCAGTCCCAACGTATCATTTGATCCTTGAAATCCTAGTGTAGACACCAAAACAACATCCCAATGTGTATTTAATGTACTATGTCCACTTTTAAGTAACATTAAAACCCCCATTTTCAAACAATCTTTGAATTTTTGGACACAATATTGACGCCTGACTGTCTGTTCAACTGGACACAATGTACAGTATTAGTTGACCCTTGAAACACTTCTGTAGACACCAAAATCATATCCCCAATGTGTATTAGTAATGAACTATATGTCCATTTTTAAGTAACAACAGTCAATTTAGACCCCATTTTGGAGGCCATCTTGAATTTTTAACATATCATTCCATTGTAACTTGTAACTTGTTCTAATGCATTAAAAAATGGTTATATGATAATGGTTGAGACATCAAGATCATATTCCCCAGACAGATATTGAACAAACTATGTCCTAATTTATTATTTGACTCTTGTAACTATGGTTTAGACACCAGAATCACATTTCACAGGCGGATATAGAATGATCTACGTCAAATTTGATTAAAAACAGTCATTTTTGTAAGTCACCTTGCGTTTTTTTTTACATACCAGACCAATGACTGTCCTTGTAACTTGTCTTAATGCATTACACGACCCTTTAAACTATGGTTTAGACAGCAACATAATATTCCCCAGACAGATATTGAACAACCAATGTTTATTTGTAAGTAACATTAGATATGGTTTTACAAAACCTTTTTTGTAAGCCATCTTGGAAATGTGGACATACTAGGCCACTGACTGTCCATGTAGCTTGTCCTTATGTATTGACCCTTGAAATAACAAATCATATTCCCCAGACAGATATTGAGCAAACTATATCCTAATTTATTATTTGACTCTTGAAGCTATGGTTTCAACACCAAAATCATATCTCACAAGTGAATATAAAAGGAGCTATTCCATTTTCAAGTATCAGCAACCATTTTAGAATAGTTTTTGGAAGCCATATTGGATTTTCAAACACACCTGTCATTGTAACTTGTCCTAATATTGTTAGACTCTTGAAACCAATGATTTAGACACCAATATATCATCCTCTAGGCCAATATGAAATGAGCTATGTACGCTTTAGGTATCAGCAACCATTCTAGATTCAATTTTTCGAAGCCATCTTGGATTTTTGGACATTCCAAACCACTGGCTGTCCTTGTATTTGGCCAAATGTACTATCCTTAAAACCAATGAATAGAAACCAAATTAAAGCCATTTTATCAAGTGATGGATAAATTGTGGATTTTTAGCTCACGGCAGCCAGTAAGGGCATCATCTTGGAACACCCTTGAGTGCTTAAATTATTTTTAACCTTTCAACCAGTAAGGGTATTTTTATTGTATTTGACCAGTCTACTTTTCATGTAAAATAACCAGTGAATAGATTAAACTTCGTGTTGAATAGATTCAAACGTTACTTTAAAAATTATCACAGTATTGCAAAATTTTCTTCGTCAAAATCAGCAGTGTAATTTTGAGGGGGCCAGATATGACGTATCGAGCAAAATTTACTTTAAAATGTTCTCACCGAGCCAGCGACAGAGCAAAAAAATTCATTTTGGGTACATTATTCGTAAAATGATATTTCATCCATCTCTCTTTCACTTTCTCTTTATTTTTTTTAGTAATGATTTTTTTTTGGGGGGGAGAAGGGTTGCTAAATTACTGGGAATTTTCTTGATGGAAACTTTCCATGGGAATAAATTTGACTTTTGTGGGAATTTTTTTAATTTTTGGCAATTTTCAGGAATTAAAAAAAAAATGATGGGAATTTTCAAAAAGTAACAATTTTCTGATATTTATATGCAGGAAATAGGCATATCCTGGCAGATGATGCTTAATAGTGCTTTGCTATCATATTTCAAGCCAAGTATGCTAAAACAGTCAGACAAGGCATGATTTCAATGATCTCCATGTAAAAGATGATTTACTGTATTTACCTTGATTTGGATATCAAGACCATGTCGACTCCTTACATAGACCTAAGATTTTGAGTTATCAACCCCTATAATCCCCTTATATATTGATATGTTGAACAGCTTTAAAACACATATCACCCCAAGAGGCTTTAATGGCCGCCTGCGAATACTTTGAACGAAATTGTCCAGCATCGAGTTTCTGGCATTTATTTGAGCCCACAAAACTCTGATACGAGTTTTGTTGGTCTTATTTCGATGCCATGTATAATGAAACAAGACTGTGCTTATCATTTAGCATTTTTATGTTCAGCACCCCCCTAAAAGGGGAAAAAATAAATAAATAAACATATTTTTATCGAAATTTGTACTTTTCTGGAGCCATTTGCAACATTGATATTCATCTTTATGTTCAGCATTACCAAAACATAAGTATTTTTGTCAACCTAATGGAACAATGCATAACACTACATGTAAAAGAGCAGGCCCAATCTTGTGCATATTAAGTTAATTTCATTGTATTTTCCGTCTGTCCATTATTTTGTCAGCTATAGTTTTTTTGGGTAAATTAAATGTTATGTTATTGCAATATGAATGCCTCAATATGTTATTTATAAACAACAAAAATGTACGCGTATCTTTGGCACCCTAACTTTAGTAAAAATAAATGAAATATAAGATTCTACTAGGTATTTTTTTTAATCAAAGATGGTCTTTTCTGGAGGAAAAATGATCCGTTGCCATGGCAACCGAACACACATTTGCAAACAATGATATCATTAAGTTCAACCGTTACCAAGGCAGCATCAGTTTTATCATGCTATTGTACTCATGCAGAACACTCACTGTAATTTTTGTTCAAAACTTAATGACTGTTCAAACATTATGTAGATTAAGTAAAATTTTATTTTACATTCCACCTGACCATTATCATTTCAACAATTTTTTTGTATTTATAAATTACATCTTAATCTCAATGGCTGAAGATGTTATCTACATATTAACAACAAGCGGATATATATGCTTAGCCCCCTAATGATTTGATAAAATGAAAGAAAAATCAAATTTTACCATGTTTTTGTTTATCAAAGTTGCTTATACTTTTCTGAGAGGAGGGGAACATTTTAATTACTAACATTTGAATTACTAATATTTATCATTAAATTCAAGTATTACCAAGGCAACATCAATTTATTATTCTAATGAACTCATGCAGAATACTTAGTAAATTTTTTGTCCAAAATTAAATGACTGGCCAACCCTTTCACACATTGAGTTATATTGTATTTTCTACCTGTCCATGATATTGTCATCCAAATCAATATTTTTGTAAATTAGATATTATTTGGTTGTCATGTCAATAGCTTTAGATGTTATTTAAACATTTTGCACCAAACATATCGATGTTTAACACACTAAGATTAGGGGAAATGCAAGAAAAATAAGATTCTATAGTCCTTTTAATAAAAATTGGTACTAAATGATCCGTTGCTATGGCAACAGGCCATTTTCAACATTGATTTTTATCCTTGAATTCAAGTATTACCAAGGCAACATCAATGTGAATCATTCCAATTAGTACATGCAGAAAACTCACTGTATTATTTCCCCTAAATTAATTGAGTAGGTCAAACCTTATGCATGTACATATACGTTAATTTTTATTATACTTTTCACCTTTCCATAACCTTGTCATCACTGTTGTTGTTGTTTTTAATTAGATGTTATCTGGTTGCCATGGCAATTACTTAAGATGTTATATTTATAAATTTAGTCACAAGCATATCCCGATTAGTACATAAAAAATGATTGAAAATGGAATGATGATCATACAGTGTACATGTATTCTACATTTTTATCAATATTTTTAACTTTCTAGAGGGAAATAAGCTGTTGCCATGGCAACGGGTTCTTTGCAACATTGTTTTTTTTATTTAATTCAAGTATTACCAAGGCAACATCAATCTGTATCATTCCAATTAGTTCATGCAGAACACTCACTGTATTATTTCCCCTAAATTAATTGAGTAGGTCAAACCTTATGCATGTACATATAAGTTAATTTTCATTGTACTTTTCACCTTTCCATAACCTTGTCATCCCTGTTGTTGTTGTTGTTTTTAATTAGATGTTATCTGGTTGCCATGGCAATGACTTAAGATGTTATATTTATAAATTTACTCACAAGCATATCCCGATTAGTACCTCAAAAATGATTGAAAATGGACTGATGATCATACATGTATTCTACACTTTTATCAATATTTTTACTTTTCTCGAGGGAAATAAGCTGTTGCCATGGCAACGGGATCTTTGCAACATTGTTTTTTTAAATTTAATTCAAGCATTACCAATGCAACATAAAGTTTTATCTTTATAAAGAACTCCTGCAGAACACTTTCTGTATTTTTGGTTCAAACGAGGGGGTCAAAACTAAAGCATACATATAAAGTCAATTCCAGTTGATTTTTCCACCTGCCCATTGTCTTGTCAACCATGTTATTTTTGTAAATCAGTTGTTATTTGGTTGCCATGGCATTGGCTTGAGATATAATTTATACATCTAGCAACCAAAATATCTTTGTTTAACACTGTAAAATTAGGGGAAATTAAAGATAAATCATATTCTACAACGTTTTTTTAATCAAAATTTTATTTTCTGGGGAAAAACAAGCCGTTGCCATGGCAACGTACCAAATGGAACTATCTTGTTGATTTTGAATGTTTCTAAATTTTATATATATTTAATTAGAAGCTTGAAAATTATCATTTTATTCATCTTTCTCATGTTTATTTACCATTTACATGGAAATGTATGTCATTTTTGAGAAATTATTCCGTTGCCATGGCATTTTTAAATTTACCTCCCATCTTTAAAATAAATCTTACGGCATATACTAATACTTGTGAAAGTTTCATGCTTTAGTCAAATTTTGCACAATTGTTCGGCTAATCCGCTCTACTATTCAGCCCGGACCATCCCTTTTAGAAGTTGCTGGTGTGATGATTTCAGGCTACGAGTTGGTGTGTATAAGGCATGACAAGGTCTTGTAGATATTTTGGTGCTAAACCATTTAACACTTTCCAAGTGAGAAGAAGTATTTTAAATTCTATTCGCTTACGGATTGGCAACCAATGTAAATTTTGGAGAATTTGTGAGATGTGTTGATATTTTGACGAACGAGTTAAAACCCCGGCGACTGTATTATGAGCATACTGAAGTATATTAACATTGCGTGTGGTTATATTAAAAAGAAGAGCATTTTCAACATCGAATCTAGATAGTACAAATGAGTGTATAAGCATAGCAGCAGACTTATCCTAATGCTGTTAACATTATGAATATTAATGTAAATGATTTGTATGTTGATGATTTATCAATAAAAACATAAACAAAAAAAATTATGAATATTACATAGTACATTATCAAGACGGAGAATAGATTCCTTTTTTATATACCTCAATATTTATTGTTTGCAATCTAACGATGCGTGAACGATTTGCTAAGCTTTCGGTCTCAAAATTACAGACGAGATTCTACTCTTACCATAAGTATCAAGTTTATAGTTAAACATATTTTATAATTGTGAAATCTATCTCTGAAAACGAGTTCCTTTTTTGTGGACGCACTGCATTTGATTTGTGTTATTCCTTATTTGTAATTTGGGAACTTCCTCAGCAATACGTTTTTAAGAGCAATTTTCGAAAACTCAAAAATTTATGGATATTTTTTTTCATCTCTTTTGTCAAATATTCAAGCCTTAAAAGTTGTTTCTATATATTTAATAAAGACAGCTAAGTCTATATTTTATACCCCAATCTTGCCTGAAAAAAGTCAAATACTTACTGCTGTCATGCGTTTGTATGACGGTATTTGCTGATCGTCACCCGTCGTGATAAAAAGCAGTGGGCATGATATGTCTTCCACCTTTCATTAAAAAAAAACACAAAGGCGATTTAATTTTTAAAAAATTAAACGTAACAAACTAAACTCAGAAGATAGTTTTAAAACGTTATATGGGTCAAATATTGGACAGTTTACCAGAAATAAAAAAAAAATTAATAGCATATGAAACCTTCTGCAGTGCTAGGCCGAAAAATAGTCGTAGGCGTATTCGGATTAAACCGTTTCATTTTATTCGAGAAGCACATTTTGCCCATATCAGCTACTAGTACATATGTTTTCATGGACTAACACACCGAAATATTACTATTAACTGCACTGGAGAACGATAGAGGCGGCGTAAGGATATGTTTATCGGGGAATGAGTTACAAACAACGACGTCATTTTTTTTCCTTTTTTGCTCATTCATCACATATAAAGTTCTGAATGTGCAAACAAAATGGGTATCAGAAAGTTAAAGGGATGGTCCGGGCTGAGAGTATTTATTGCTTAATAAATAGAGTAGAATTCACTGAGCAAAATGCCGAAAATTTCATTAAAATCGGATGAAAAATAACAAAGTTTAAATTATTGAATTTTAAAGTTTAGCACTAATTTTGTGAAAACAGTCGTCATGAATATTCATTAGGAGGGCTGTTGATATCACATTCCCACTTGTTCTTTTGTATTTTATTATATGAAATTAGGTTTATTCAATTTTTTTCCTCCAAGAACTAAAAATTTCATTATAAGGGAGACACATTGTTCACACAAGTATGAAATAATGAAAAAAAAAAACATGAGTTCATGTAATTAATAAAATATGAAAACGGAAAGTGGGATGTAACATCATTAGCCCACCTAATGAATATTCATGACGACTGTTTCACATAATATTGCTAAACTTTAAACTTCAATAACTTTGATATTTGTTATCCGATTTTGATGAAATTTTCTGCATTTTGCTCAGTGAATTCTACTCCATGTATTAAGATATGAATATCTTCAGCCCGGACCATTCCTTTAAGCGTTCTAGGCATCTCTTTTTATGCTTTACCATTTTTTCTCCTTTATCTTTTTCAATTTTTCCTTTTTTGGAGGATTATAGTTAAAAAAAATCACAGGGGGTCGCCCTGTCTCTCCCCCCCCCCAAGTGGTACCTGGAGTGTATGGTGTCGCTCCTGCAGAAGAAAATTACTTGATATAGCTTCGACAATTCTCATAATCCTTACCGGTATTAAAAAGTCACCTTGAAGATTATCGTAAGCATTGAAATCATTCAGCTGCCATATAAAACCACCATCTTTGTCCTCGACTACCTCGCAATGATCATTAGTTCTGCATGTGCATGAATATGTAAAAAAACAAAAACAAAGGATATACGTAGGCCTATATAACGAACATACTGCATTGCCCAATGCAATAACAGATTCATCTGAAGAAAATTATTACTTTTATTGCGATTTCCCATTTTAGGCCCAAACCACTGGATGAATCTATACACAAAATTACTTGTATTGAGTAATTTGTTATACCTTGTTCTATACCTTGTGAACTCTTAAAATAGTTGGGCAAAAGAATGGCCATTTTTAACCAACGCTGGGCAACATACTGTCCACACAACTATGAGCTAAAATATGTCCAAATAGGGTAATAAGAACGAATGTTTGGGTAGTAAATTTGCTAAATTGGATAAAAATTGCCCATAATATATATCTTTTTTTACCAATAAACATTACAAAACAAAGTGGACAGTATGTTGCTCAACATTTTAAATGTCTGAGCTAACTTTTCTTTTTTATGAATTTTCATCAATTTCAATCATTCTACATCCATTTCAGATTCAACGTCTATCGTGTCTATCACTTTATTTTATTTTTTTCCATGAGCTGTCCTCTGGTAAATCTTTCATCGCTCCCTTTTATTTTTAGGTCCAAATGAGAAAAGAGAGATCTGTGGTTTCCCCCATTTCGAAATTGTTCCCACAGAAATAGTTTCGACTTAAGAAGATTATTAATACATACCAACATCACCGTCGCCATCCTAGCTCTTCAAAATCATCATCATCATCATCATTATCATCATCATCATTACCATCATCATCATTTTTCATCATGATTATCTACATGTATATCATTCTGTTATCCCTCTTATTTTGTCTTTTATTTTTCAATTTTCAATATTGAATTATTGAAAATATAAATAGGTGCTCCAAATTCCGAATCGGATAGTATTTAATCGGCTCACTGGTAAGGATCGATGGTTGATCCGTCGGGTAGCTTGAGACCAATCTGATAACCAAGAAAGTCCAAACAGCCGGTAGCAGCCACACATCGGATAGGAATCAGATCCTTCAGCCTGGCAGCCGCTTGAAGTGCCAGGACGCTCCCGAGACATGACGACACAATGCCGACTCGGTTGATGTCAAGTCGAGGATGCAGGGCAATATACTCGAAGAGATCCTGAGAGTAACCGATTAATCAATCATTATACATGTATATTTTGTGCGTTCATTCATTCAATCATCAAGCTCTTCATTCAATTCCAAGCTTATTTTCTGTCAAACGAAAATTCAAACTTAACCAAATATAATCATTTAATACAATGTAAATACCACCCGGGGCAGTCAAATATATATCGCTGTACAAATTCTTTTCTTTTTGGAAGCATCGATACTCAAATAAAGGGGTGAAGATTCGAACTCCCATAAAGTAACAACGAAAGACAGAAAAAAAGAAACCAACAAGAACAATTGTTTTTGTCACCAAGACGGAAACCGAAGTCTATACCGGGAATTTAAGATTCGAAAAAACGACCCGAATATGGCATCTGTCGACACTGCCCCCCCCCCCCCCGTACCGCTACTATCTTGAAGCACGATTTCCCTGCAATTTGAATAGTGAACTAGTACAGCGCAATGAAAACTGAAAGTTGAAGCTATTTAGTGCAATCTTCCAGAATTCACCTGAAGAGTCGAAACTACATTAGGCTGACTAATTATATTATGAACATAAATGAGTTGTAAAAATCAAATATATATATGTATGTCACAATATCATACTGTACTCGCGTGCTCAGTTCACAAATATATTTCATTCTGTTGTAAATCGCATGAATTTAGTTTTAGAGTGTAATTAGGAACTAATCAAATTCCTGATTTTATTCGAATACTGAAAGGTTCATTTTTCATCTAAAAGTTTTTAAATTAAGATTTGGATCGTTTGGTCTGGATTTATTTTAGAACCAGGTAATTTAGAATGTACATACATATACTTAAATATATTTTATTCAAACGGTATATATAAAGCAGTCAACATTTTGCTTGTTTCCATTCACTTTTACGGAGGGACGGGGCGGTGTCGCACCCACCTCGCTAAATTATTATTTGTAAGAACCTGCTCATTTTATGAGATAACAGGGGCTACTCTAGAGTTTTAGTTTTTCTTTGAGGGGGCAAGATGGTACAGAAAAAATATTTACAGGGCTAATGTGAAGTAACGCAACCTTTCTCATTGATGCTCCTTTTCCCTTTGTTTCTTTTTTCCCCTCTCTCTTTCTTTCCCTTTCTCTTTGTACCATTTTACGAGTCCGCCACAGTGGTCCGCCATCATTTTCAAGATGGCGGTCTCCTGCATTCGTTTATAAACTGTTTTCTTTTCATTGAATCTTGCTTCTTGTTAGTATTTATTTTTCATTGCTTTGCTATAATATTGCTTGAATTGTTTTGTGAAACTTAATTGTATCACCTAGATGTTATGTTGCATAGTTATGCTGAGTGCAGATATAAAATAAAATCTTTCTCTTCTTCTCCCTTTTCTCTCCTTGAAAAAAAATCAAAGTCAGGGCATCGCCCCAGCCCCCTTTACGCGCCGCCTCTGTGCAGAGGATTACGATAAGAACTTTTAATTTACCAGGAATATCTGAAGGTCAAAGTATCTGCATTCATCATGCATGACAATCCTCCCGTCCATCATCTTTCTAAAGTAATTGATGGAGAAGACAGCGAAGCCATGAGATGCCATCAAGGATGGGCGATCTTCCACCAAGAATGGCACGCCACCTCTGATATCGAGCAGCACCGGCAGCGGATCCGAGGCACCTTAAAGAAATAATAATAAAATTATGAAAATAATAATAAAGTAGCTGGATTGATATATACCGAGTTTTTTTTGCCAAAGGATACAGAACACTGTTGTTATGACCCCGGATTTAGCTCGAGCTACCAGTTTGTCAATGTCACTCCGTGCATTCACCTCACCTGGGTCGAGTGCAGCAGTGTGAATAAGTTTCTTGCTAAAGGAAAACACGCCATGGCTAGAACGGGGTCTAGAATCACGAGACCACAACGCACCCATGGCATGAACAGAAATGTTTGAGTCAATAAACTTTCATTTCTTTTGCGTTTTCAGTAATTCATGAAATCATTCGTTCATTTGTTTAGAAATTAAAATTTAGGTTTCCATCTATATCCGTAAAGCCCTCTCAACTTTATTTGTTTTTAATTAAAAGGGCATAGATTTGTAGATTGATAATATTGGGGAATTATATAAAACTTTTAGTTAAAAATTATATTAGCAAGGATTGGATGCAGGTGTTCACAACTTACAGGCAACATACATAGTCAAGTTTTAAATAACTCCAGATTCAACAAGAAAAGTAATTACAAGTTAGGCCCTTTCTGGTCTTTTCGGCACCTGCTCTTCTATTCACCAGCCTGTTTCGTCATCCTATACCTAAGCATTCTAGCAGATCATCATCCTGATGATGACCAGTATATACACTGATCGAAACGTCGATAAAAAGTTCTTTTCAGAGCTAACAATCAGCCAAGAAAGATAACACAGCAGTCCTTTTCAGGACGTTTAACCATAAACTTTTCCAATACTTACCCTTCTTTTGGGGGAGGTAGAGGCACCCGTCTGCAGTCCCGTGCTGCGCAAGATGCCTCTCTACGTAACTGGCTAGATACCATCTCTCGACCGAAGTGGAATGCATCAGTTTATTCTCATCATCGTCGATCAGCTGGAAGGTGTAGATGAAAGGTTTCTGGACGTTGAGCTTGACAAGGCGGGGTCTCTTACTGGCGTCCTCTGGTGCAGGTTCTAGACTCCAGAGCAAGCCCATCGGTTCGATGCCCCGGTAGCTTCCTCCAAGAGATGGTGCCTTCTCGACTGCATTAGGGAGTAGTGGGGGGGGGAATGCCATCGAAAGTGAGCAGGAGTAATCGTTATCAGAGGGCATACCACCACCGGTTGTCCTCCAAGTAAGATCTAATCCGGGGCGGCGCCATGGTGGCGGTAAGACGATTTTTTTTAATTCTAAATTTAATTGGAGGGTTAACATTTACTGTAGTTTTACGACCAACGCGCACTTTTCTTCATCGTGTTTTTTTGTCTTCTCTTTTTCTTTCCTTCTTTTTTGTATTTAATGATTTCACCCCCTTTCCAAACTCGTTGACATGTAGCATGCAATATTATATAATTTTGTACTGATCTTTCATATCACCTTCGGATGTTTTTCATGTATATTTATGTATATGTATTTTATGTTATGCAGGGCCTCCTAGTATAACAGTATTGTAATTACTGATGGGGCTACCCTGTTGAATAAAGACATAATAAATAGATAAATGTTCTCCTACCTGAAAATAATTTGGATGGTCGCACCTCCCCCCCCCCCCCCCTCTCTCTCTCTCTCCCTCTCTGTACCACCGCCCTGGATCTGATAACTTTCCTTGGGTTTTGATTAGCTGAGAAACATTTGTGTTTAATATTAATTTCTGTTATATGATAATTATTTTATCGGATAAAACAGACTTTGACGGATAAAAAAAAATCGCACGAGTTCTTTCATGGAACACTCCACGGGTGTACACTGGAGGAGACAATCGCAATCAGGCCATTTTCGGACAGGCATTTTATCAAGATCAATGGATATATACGAAAAGAGTATATCTGATATAAAGATGACCAAAAGATGGAAGTTTGCTCTATTGGCAATTAAAATAAATGTCAATCTGATATCGTAAGTGACCAGCCGACTTATGGATCCAAATCCAATTCTGAGCGATTTCAATCGTAAAATCATCTTTGAGTTAAAATAAACACGTAGCATTTAAATCTAAAATACGTACAGCCGATCAGAAATTATCTCAAAGAGATAGAGGGAGATCATGTGAGAATTCGAGAAGAAATTGAAAGGAAATGCAAAATAGAGGGAGAGATAATAAGTAAGAAAAGGGACAGAAAGGATGTAGCAGGAAGCACTGCCTCAGATATAGCTATACTTATTGTTCATCAGTTAGCGTTTCTATGATCCTGGCTTTTGGCACCCCTTACGATTTTTGTCTAATGATAAATAATGTCCTTTTTATGATAACTCAATTTCAATACACCCTACCTTCCACCACTCCTCTGTCATCTGCTTCGTACCGAGCATGGGATTCGAACCGATGTTTTCTTGATTCAGAATAAACGTGAGCGCGTAGTGTGACCCTCTGGTGGGGCCTGAGACCAACGGCCTTGATGTGAAGATCCTCATCGTTCAGACTACACGCCGGGAGAACATGGAGCCTTGGAAACGACTCAACATCGAGATCCATGACCGCAATCTGTTCACACGGTTCTAGTTAGATTAGTCCGTTGACTTCTGATTTCTGCGATACGGGTAATACTCAGTTCCAGTATTTAATGTAAGTGATAACTTGATGAAATTAATTTATTGACCAATTTAGACGAGAGAATACCGTGTTGTGGGTGCAGTACTACCACGGAACTGTGTATACTGGTAATAACCTGGAAATGGAAAGTATAGACCTATTTATTTGCGAAAATAGCACACGATGCAAGTATTGATGATCGGTTCAGTTTATATAAGGATAGCAATTAATTACTCTGAAGTACTCATGATTGGGTCTATAAAGAGAGACTCGCTGGATCTGAAGTTGAGAATCATGTGGAATAAGAGCAGATATATGACCCGGGATATATACTCCTGATACCAGATAACTGCAGACAAAAATATAATGCTATAATAATAACAATAATAATAATGATGATGATGATTATGATGATAATAATAATAATGATTATAATATTTATAATAACAACAATAATAATAATGATAATAAAATTGCAATTATAATAAACAAGAGTAATTCGCGCCAGAATAGAACACAAAGCAATTTATAAGTTTTACTACTTTTTTTCAAAACCAATCGCCTGTAGATAGATAACTTACATCATCATAATAATTACAACATGATAATAAATAATTTTAACATAGTGGTCTGATATGGTTTGCACCCATTTTTCTTCCGACAGGTAAATTAAATGGCATTGCCCCTCGCCCAAACGATCCCACAGCATACTATGAGTTTCATGAAATTTGAAGTTTATATATGCGTTCTTTCATTTAGAGTTCGGTATAGAGATTCCATTATTTGTTTATTGATTTTTTTCTTTTTTTTAAATAGTGTCCTTAAAACAGCGTGTTATATCATGTCACACAATTCCATAATTAAGGCTATTACATTCTGCACGATATCACTATAATCAAAATCATGTAATTGAAAACATACGTAATATAAATTCAGTATAGTATAGACACTTACCTCAGGTCCTGTTGTCTCATATTGTATGATCAATTTATTTGTTCATGATTTGTTCAACCAGTGTAGAACATATATTATTTCCCTTTCCTGTCTGCAGTCATGTCAGTTTCGTAGAATAATTTTTGCTATAATAATGAAGTCATGCATGCCCGTGTCTCGTAAGAGTGGACTTTGTCCCCGTGATCATTAAAAATCGAACGTCTCGGAGAAAAGGGATAACGTGTTCTTTTATCTCAGGTAGACTTAAAGGGGAAGTTCACCCCTACAAAAAGTTTATTGTAGAAATAGCAGAAAAAATAAAAGAAAATATTGTCGAAGGTTTGAGAAAAATTCACCAAATAATTAAAAAGTTATTAAAATTTCAATATGATTTTGACAGGGGCGTAGATAGCGGGGGGATGGGGGGGATGCATCCCCCCAGAATTTTAGGTGGGGGGGATGGTGTGTACAATCATCCCCCCAGGTTTCTGTGGGGGAAGAAGCAAAACTATACAGTAATAAAGCAATGAATGCTAGTTAAAATCAATCAATAATAATAGCAGTAATAATCATAACGTACAACAATGACAAACATGATAAAAATTTGACTTTTATTCAGAGTCAATCATCTTATATGCATTTACAACTTGCAAGTTTTAAGTAATAACAACTGTCTTGCGTCGTCATATACATTTAAGGATCGTTATTCAGAGTTTCACCAAGTACATTTCCTTATAATAATTATGTATTTGCACAGGAGATAAGTTCAAAATATTTCATTACAGATTTAAGAAAGTGTCGCTTAATCACTCCCTTTCAGAGCAATTGCTTTCATAACATATTAACACTGTTCAAACGAATTAATAAGAAATTACCTATACACATACACTGACCCTTTTCCCTGCTGGCCATGTCCTCAACCCCTACTTTGCAAAGGAAAGGTGAAAATTTTCAGTCTCTAAGGAGCGAATTAGTAAATGAATGATTTTGGAATGAAAGTGCAAATTTTGGATGGCCTCAGTGATATCCGAGGTTTTTTTCACTCAATATTTTTGGCGCAATGTATTTTGGAATTACTTATACCAGTGATTTCTGTACGTGCGCAGTCTTCTAGGTTTGAAGGTTATAAACTGTTACATTTCCTTACCTATGTTTTTATCATAATCATCATAACAAGGTACATAATAAGAAATGAATCGAAATTATAACAAGTTACTATCTATACAGTTTACTTCCGACAACCCGATGAGGTTTATTTCATTTCCATACTTAATTCAATCAAGCCTTTGTAATCATGTGCTTATCATTTTAGTGTCCGCATATCTGCACGTGGATAAGAAATATAATGTTGAGCTTTTTTTATTTTACCCCTATTACTATAATTGTAATTGATATTTTTTTTAGTTATTTGGCTGTTTATTTGTTTATTCCTTTAGTTGTTGATTCATTCGTTTGATCATTAACAATATCGCTACTTTTAAAAGAGTATACTACTATACTAGTAAAATAAGGAATACTAGTTATTCTAGATCATGTTTAGCAGGACTGTCATGACCAAGATGATAACTAGACATCCGACAAATGACATTTCTCTTATGATCATCTTTACTCATTGTCATTAATCAAACAAAAGATTAGTGCCATGAAAAATGTGCAAGGAAGTTTGTTTATTACTGGATGCCCTGTTTATTGCTGAAAGCAAAGTGATTAAAAGACACACGAGATAATCCATGAGGCAGATCGTGTTATTTTGTTATCTTTAACTCGTCTGCTTTGGCCCATGATATTTTGTTTTTATCGAGTACGTTATCTCCTTCATTCTTTATATTTATATATTAATTATATATATATATATATATATATATATATATATATATAAAGTATGACCCAGCTAGGGATCATCCCCCCCCCCCCCCCAGGTCTAAGGACCTGTCTACGCCACTGGATTTTGACGTCATATGCGAGCAGCATTAATTCCTACGTAGCGAATGGTAAAAAATCAATGAAATGTCATTTTCTCAGAAAATTTAAAATGGTTTTCACTGTACCTTTTGTATATCAATAGACAAATCATTTCACATCCGATCATGAATAGAAAACAAAATCAAGTCTTAAGGAACCATACAAAATTTGAAATCCATGCATTTTATATTACATAACACATGGGGCAGCTGCTCGTTTATGACGTTACAAATCCAAAATATTGAACTCTAATAACTTTCTTACTCTTTAACGGATTTTCTTCAAACCTTCACCAATATTGTTTACTATTTTTTTCTGCTATTTTTACAACAAAGTTTTCTTCAGGGTGAACTTCCCCTTTAATACAGAGGTGACGTAACCCAAGGGCGTTAGGCTGGTTTGTGCATGCTCGGTGGGTGTACATCTTGGGGAGGTGGAACTAAAGTTTGGAAAATCAGCTGTTGTAAGCAGAAGGGTAAAATTTCGTTTTGCTTGCCAGTGTCGGAACTCCTCTGCCTCAGCGGAAGGTACATGTGCACCCCAATCAGTAAGCCTACGCCCTTGTACCCGGCCCGTACCCCCCCCCCATGTAAAAACAGTAACAAACACAATGGAGAGGAAACAAAAAAATAATCGAGTCCACTTCATATCACTAATATATCCCTACCTACCCGCCTCCTTCTGTAATGGAAGTGAAACTGCTTTATAATGTCACTACGTATAGGCTACGGAACAAAAATACAATCTCGCTCGATGGTATACGCCCCCTCACAGTCATGTTCATCGTGGTCTTTCGAGGATGCTATTATCAAATGATTTATAATCATTTTCTCCTTTTATAGGAATAACCTCAACCAGAACAATAAATTTTATTCTGCAACATTAAACTTTCACGCGTGAATGGAAATCGGGTATAGCTACCTGAATATTTCGCCTATCAATAATGATTGCTTCGCTCTCTCGAATTGTCCCACCCCTGTTGGGCATTCTTAGATACACCAGTTAACCATGCACTGTAATAAACACATCCATTAATTTAAGCGAGGATCCAAGGGCACAGGGGTGCTCGTACTCCTCGCCCCCACCCCAGCATCCCCATATACAGGAAATCGTCCCTTTGTTACAGCACTGAGACATTCCCCTCTCAATATACAATAATTTGAGGGGTGATCTGATTTTCCGATAAGCAATAAAATTGTGTTCTTTCAGGGAAGTGAGTAGTTTTGTTTTCTCATTTTTCCTGTCCAAGTCAGAAAATTCTGAAGAAATTAAACATTGTGGATCCCTCCGTGTATTATTACTTGAACCCACGTATTGAAAAGATTATCTGATGAAATCCAGCGGACTAATCAAAGTTGACCTCTAGACATTGATAGAAATCACAAGTATGTATGGTGAACTTTGCTCCTCGACCAGTGACGATTAACAAGTCATGGATGTCAGCAGCGAGCCATGTGGGGGCAGTTGCACCCCAAGAAATTTTGAAAACCTAACATTTTTACTGAAAATTTTCACAAAATTTACCAAATTTGTGATGCCCGAAATAATTTAATTTCACTTTAAAAGTAAATGCAAAAGCGCCTAGTGACGAGCTCAGAGTCGTTTCGCTCTCTTGCTTTCGAGTTTCTTCATTTTCATTATGCACCCCCCCCCCCTCTGGAAAATTCTTCGTATATACTGCCATGGCATGATGATTACCGGGGATGATTATTACCCTAACTGTCTTTAATTACATGGATGGAGAATGACGAGGGAAACTAATTGGTAGCGGGGTAATGAAGCCAATAATTTCGAGGGGGAAGATATATGGCATTTTGCATAAAATGCAAGCGAGCGAAGCGAACGAGTAAAAATTTCTACAATTTTTTGTTTAAAACCCTATTTGATAAAGATTTTTACACAATATTCTGAAAGTAAAATCGTATTCCACCCTTCCCTCTTTTCTTTTCCCTTTTTTTGTTCTTGGTCGTAAAAATGTACACCAGTGCAAGTTGGTAATCCAAAGTCTTTGTAAAAAAAAGGTTCTTGTATTCAAATGATATTCTCCCATCCTTTTAAATTAGTTCTCAATCCAACTGTATTATATTCTTTCCCTCTCTCGTTCGCTCTTTCTGGAGCCATTGGTAGATAAAATGTTAAGGGGGCGTTTCCTGGGGGCCCGTTAAATAAATCTTGTTATGATAACAAAATTTAATTGCAGTCACAATTTAAAGATGATGCGGAAATATTTCATTCTGATTAGCTGAACTTTATTATAAAAACTGTGCATTTGTCACTAACGGGTCTTTATTAAACGGGACCTTGGGACCATAATTATGAAACTTTGGTATGCCATACAAATGTTGATGAAACCGCTCATCACCTCAACACCTCAGTCACACTACCCCTACGGCCGCTGTATACGGCGAGTCGATAACAACCGTTTTAACATTTGTTTTGTAGCAGCTACATTCGGGTGGTTTGAATAAAATTAGATAAAACGGCTGTTTTCGCGACTCGCCCTACGGCGGCCGTAGGGAAAATGTGACTGAGATATAAGTGCTTCTCAACCAACGATTTCATTATGCTGACAAAACACAATCCCAATACATGCAATGCTTTGATTTTATTTGATTTCACTTACATCTCAGTAACAAAATTATAGAAGTATAAACTATTGCATAACAATAAGCAATCATTCCCCATCATAATGAATAACATAAATAATACTATTCTAATTCAAATACAAATTACATCATGTACATACTTAGAATTTTTTTTTCTGATTCATTAAAACATGTATGTGAACTAATATACAGATATTGCCTACCTAGAGTTTGAATATAACATTTCCTCTCCCCGACGGAGTTATATTTTTCCCAAGGGATTATATTTTGCCCGAAGCGCGCAGCGCTGAGGGAAAATATTATCCGAGGGAAAAATATAGCTTCGGAGGGGAGTTGAAATGTTATTTGTTAAAACGATAGACCAGGCAATATCTGTTATATTATATAGTATATGTGGATTCGCCATCAGAAATTACATTCATCATCTGGCTCAAACGCGAAATTCTTGCTACAGCTCTGATCCATCTACGTCATAATAGATTTTTTTTTGGAAGATACATCAAGCGCGTTCTTCATGCAATCGACGCGTTAACATTAGCGCGTACATCATATAAACTACCTTGGTACGCAACTTGTATGCAGCGAGTGACGTCACCTTAGTGAATATAACGCCGCAATTGAAAATACAACGCAGTATATTCCCTAAAGTGACGTCAAAACCTAGAATATAACTAATGCGATCCTCGCAGCTATGGTCACGTGATGGCGTATTGACCTATCACTGATTCGAATCTACATAACCCATGTAATATAAATATATATCCATCAAAAATATAAATAAGTATGTGCATGATCGCATGATCGTTTAAGGTGTCAAAAATGGTACAACAAAATAAATGTTGAAAAAAAATGGGAGATGAGTTTTTGAATTTTTTAGCGAGATATTTTATCTTGCCAAGTCGACTTATAAAACATTATATGTCGACATGGCAAGATATGGAGTGTCCAAGGCCCGGCGAGAGTCCAAACAGGGATATCCCTGGTCCAAATATCTCGCCATGTTGACATATAACTTTATATAAGTCAACTTGGCAATATAACGTATCTCGCCATGTTGACACAATTTATAAGTCGACTTAGCGAGATAACGTATCTCGCCATGTCGACATAATCAGGTTTTTATGTCGACATGGCAAGATCAGTATCTCGCCAAGTCGTCAAGTCCATGGCACTTTAAAGGCTCTGTAGGAAAGGGAAAATAAAACTAATAAAAAACATAAAAAGGGAAAGGGAAGGAAAGAAGAACATGTGAGAAAGAACAATTCTCCCCGATATAATAGCATGATTGGTAAGACAAGGACAAGGAAATAAATCAAAAATGACAAAAAGGAAAACAAAAGAGGGAAATTAAGGAAGAATTATGGAATGAGCCAAAGTCTAATTGGAAAATATAAAAAAGGGACAAGATAACACTACCGGGCTGCCGAGGATTGAAGATAACGAGTGGGAAGAAAGATGGATGGTTGTATGAAAGTCGATTATAAACTTGCCAAATGTCCAAAGCTACCGGGGGCTCTGTCCAAGCCCCCGTGCAGTGGGGGCTCTTCATTCATCTGTAACATCCGGGCTCTATAATGGGCCCCTGTATGGACCCTTCCTGCATTAAGCTTTACGTTGAAGCACTGGCGTACCGGGGGGGGGGTGGTTCCACAGCCAATGGTTAAATAAAAGAAAATAAAGGAAGCAGCGAAATTAGATGAATGAAAAAAAAATGGTGTTACAAGATATTTTCTATGATGTAAAAATCTATCACTGACATTAGAATTCCATTTCAAAAGGCCATTTTTCTTTCTGGCTCGCTTCGCTTGCTGGCGACATTTACAAACTTTCCCATTTGCTCAGGTGTGCCCTATCAAAATATGATTACGGTACACAACTGCATTGAATTTAAGTGTTGTGTAAAAGCTATATAGAATTAGTGGCCATCTGTAAGGTTTAATATGGCTTTATAATATCAAGAGGTCCGGGCTCTGCCTCGGACCCCACCCACATAGCACTGTTGTATAGATGAGTTTGAACCTTGGCCCCAAAAAGTTCTCCAACCAAACACGAAAAAGGATGAAAGAAAGAAAAGCAAACGAAAAGTGTATTATATTTTGCCGATCACGTCAAATCATGAAAAGGTGATTTTATTTATCTCGCTCGCTTCGCTAGCTCGGGACTTATGTTAAGCTACTTCTTTCCACACGCGCCATACTGGGCCCCCTTGAGCATGGGCGGAAATCCCAGGGGGACACACTATCAAATGTCCCCCTACTATTTTTGGTCTTTTACGATGGTAATAAATACACTATTCAAAATCGAAATAAAACTCAAAATCGAAATAAAACATGTATTTTGTGTAGAGATGATTTTTTTTTCTTTTTTTTGCTTGTCAAATTTAAAATTTATTTTTGGTGAAATGACCTTAAATTTGGAGTGACAACCGTTTTTTTTTTTTTGCTTGTCAAATTTTCCAGCCCCTTGCCCCCCCTACCCTTTGGGAGAGATTTCTGCACTGCTCTTGCCAGAATCTATAGGGCGCCAGCTTACGATCAGATATCGTCATTAGCAACAGTACCTCTCGAAAGTTCTAATTATTGCTGAGCAAGATGATGGTAAGCAATTTGAAATCCTGTGTCATCGATGAAATCGATAAAAATTCGCACCATTTTTTTCTAATGTTACGTTCTACATAATTTTTTTAATTCTCAGTTTCAGTCATAATCGATTTAGATAATGCGAAGTATGTGTATTTGGGGCTTGAGTTCACGTGTGTATTTACTTTTTGTATGGGCGTTTTGTTCAGTCCGTCATGTTCAGTTATGTGTTGTTTTTCCATGCAAGTTGGAGGAGTCGTTCCTGCCGCTTAAATTTAGATTTAGATCTAGGCCTACTTAACATTACGGCTAGGAGCCAGGGGGCTAGCGTCTTGAGTCTTCTCCCGGTCTATTTTTGTTTGGCAGATCTCAATTTAGATACATTTAGGCCCTATTCATTATCTAAAAAAAACTTCAACACTAACATGACTAACAGACAACAGGCATGACAGGAAAAAGAAGCTGGTGCGTGGCGATGCAGTTTTGCACTTTTGTTATGTTGGTCCATGCGCAGTGAGTCACCATCGGCTATAATTGGCGGACTTCGACCTTTCTACTTTGAAAAAAAAATTCTTACCCAAATCTTTGTGTGAAATGTAGATCTATTCTAACTTCCACAAATCCTTTCAAAATGAAATATGAAAAACTTTTCTCCTGAAATTTGATGCAAGTAGGCCTAGATCTCACAACGAACAATTGTCCATAGACTGTGTACAACGGATAGATCGTCTCCGCACAGCGATTCGAAGACCGCTGATTGGTCAATCGCGCAGATCACGTCATGACCACGTGGTCCCAAAAATAATTCCTTCGGACTGCGTGCGGAAGTATCGATAGCGATAACGATATCCGGTCGCGTTGTGTACGCCGTAAATAGTTTTGGTTCGTGATCGGATCGCTCCGGTATCGATCGAAAATTATCGAAACTCTGCAATTTCATGCATATTCAAGCGACGCTCCGAAACCCGGAAGCCAATTGACTTTGTGCACGTTGCGATAGACTCTACAAATTCCAACGAACACGATGGCATATAGACGCTAATTCGTAAGATTTTGACGGAAAAGCAAGAAGTAATCGAAATTTGCTTACCTGTGCAGTATCGGTGAGAAAATAGATCCTCCGAGAATACCTTTCATAATTCATATAAAATACGGGAAAGTGAAATTCTAGGTCGATTTTGGTACGAGGTGATAGAGAATTGCACACTTGTTTTGGTGGAATTCTGTGTGGGGAAATAAAAGGCTTGCACTGCGCATGCTTACTATATTTTCATTCATAAATTGGTTCTCGGCAGGGGCTGGATGACGTCATGTAATAAGCAAAAATGTACACGACCGCTACGTTCACGCTCCGCTATCCGTTGTACACAATTGTTCGTTGTGGATCTTATCAGGCCTAAGCTGAGAATGTCATGAATTATGCACTTCCGGAATGGCGACACAATGAAGGGTAAATTTTGAGTTGCCGATTCGAAACATCCAATACATTTATGGTAGGGGGTCCTAAAGCTGCGCGGGTCCTAAAGCTACGCACCATTCATCGCGCATGCAGTTTTTAATGGCAAATGCGCACTTTGTGTGGAATTGTGACTGCAGAGTGACGAACGATTCCTATTCAATTTTTTCTACAGAGGCTGCAGTAAATCTCTAAATGCAGAGAACACCCACAACTGTTTTGAATTTTTGAGCTATATTCTCTTTAATTTCATATTATCCTATAATAGTATGAACATATTTTAGACATTGAGGCACAGGAAATTCTATTTTTCTGCATGATAAATCGAGTGCGTAGCTTTAGGACCCCTTCTAACATCGGGCGGCGAATTCAAGAGGTGTTCGGAAGTACACGGCGGGATTTTCGTATTAGTGAGTTTTGAGATATTTTGTTCTTGCTTAAAGATCTTTAGAATATTTGCCACAAGTTAGCGACAGATAATTTGTTCAAATATTAAAATTGGCATAGTTTCTATCGTTTGTAAACAAAGTGTGTAGCTTTAGGTCCCCCCATCATACAGAGACATAGACCCTATCGCTCATGCGCATACACACGCTCTGATCGTTAAAAGTGCATTGACTCGGCTGCATTGTTTTTATTTCATAAAAATATTTATTATAAAAAGAACTTGACCAAAACAAAAGGCAAAATGAAGGGTATTATTCTGTTTTGGCCTGAAATGCACCATAACGGGAAAAAATGATCTTAAAAGGATAAAAAACAGTGACTTACTTCGGCTGTCACGCAACTCCTACTTCCCTGGTTTATCCGAAATGAATACATATGGCAAGTTCCCCCAAGTCTGCGCAGTCTCCCTTGTCTGTGCACATGCGTATCTGCGTGATTCTAGTAAAAGAAGATACGCAACAAATGCAAACTTTACACATGCAATACAGAGACAGATATTCATTAAAAAATCTGACTCTAAATGGTGGAAAAATAATAAATTTTGGGCATTCCATGTGACGGCCTCGAAATGCAGCTTTTCTCATCAAAATACCCGAATCATGTGCAAAGTGCATTGCTGCGCAGACATTGGGTACCATTTTTTTTCAATCTGAAAATGAGTGCCAGAGGGTTTTTTCCAAGAAAATTCTATATTTCTTTTAATTTTTTAGGAGATATTTGGTACACATACTTATAATAATATAAGAAACATTATTATTTGAATGATTTTGTGAAATATAAGAAACATTATTATTTGAATGATTTTGTGAAATGATAAAAAAAATATTATTAAAAAATCATGTTAAATCTTAACTGAAATTGTTAGGTGCACAGACTTGGGGACCACCATAATAAATATATGGCCATTGAGTCTAGTCTTGAGGACGCAATGATGATGATTTTTTTAGATATGTCATATACTTCTTCATCATTGACGTCTTGACACTCTCTCCATAGTGTCTTCAGCGAAGGACCAAAACAAAGATGGATTCCCCCCAAAAATCCATCTTTTTAAACCGAAGTCAAGAGAATTCATTTAATTTAATTAATTCTTACACCTTCCTACGCCTAATGCGTAGGAAGGTTTTAAATATTACTATTTAAAAATGTAAAAAAATGAAGATTTCTTACCTAACTGATGCCGCGTAGACCCCTCGTTCCACATGTAAACAACGGAAATTATACAATAGCGTCGACCCTTGAACCGCTTATGTATGACGTACTTCCGGAAAGCAATGCCGTCTTAACGAACAATTTAGAGATAAAAAATCATATTTAACAAATATTAAAATTTATTTTGTGATGATAAATAATTTATATATATTTATATGAATTATTTATGATCACAAAATAAATTTTAATATTTGTTAAATAAGATTTTTTATCTTTTTTTTAGGAGCGCCGGCGCGATCGCGCTCCTCAAATATGAAGGTCTGGATAAGATCCTAGACTAGTGAGAAAGTTCACTTGGAACAAAACCAAAGATTTCTTCATTGTTATTGCATTTTTCGGCAATCCTGCTGCTAACTTAAATCCTAACTAAACCGCTGTGTGCTCTGGAAATATTGCTAGTATTGAACATGCGTATCTTTGGTTTTCAAGGGGCTAGATCTTTTGATTTTGGTCTTGTTTTAAAGCTAAATACTGGTGTAATAATACACATATAATACAATAATAAATTATGTTTTAAAATGTCAGTTTTTTAGTTTATATTCCAATCAACAAATTTGCATATCAAATTAAAATTACCTTAATTGAAAAGGAATTTAATGAGCAATATAAATCTGATAACTTATTAATGGTGTGGGCAACTTTGAACAAATGTGGATGCCTGAAATAAAGTGTATTGAGGGTCCTACCAATTTGAACATTTTCACTCATGAAATGTGAGTTCTTTCTACCTCATTTTTATTACCACATTAATTTAGAATCTTCACGAATTTCCTTTTAGAAAAAGTATACTTTTGTATGGATAGGGTGAATATTTTCAAAGTTATGACCATCTTTACACCAATAGTTGGCTATCATTAGATTTGTGCAATGTAATACAAATGGGGAGAGTTCAAGATGCATTGCCATAATTAAGTGTGGAGATGTCTACACTGCACCATAGTGTAAATTATGTTTTAATCCGGGGGCCTCATTTGCCCCATCGGTCATTTTAAGCGTCCAGTCATAAAGAAAGAGGGAAAGTGGTGAATTTTACCGCAGTACTGGCATGCAATGCCGTACAGTTTTTAAGTAAACTAAGATAAAAGTTAATATTACTGGGTGGGTACAGTACTTGCCTCTCTAAAGTGGCGATGCTCCTTTCAAAATTTTGATTTTGGGGTGCTGCTAGGTTTGCGCTCCTCCTGGCCATGTGCATTGAGCTATGAGACATTGTTTATACTCAAGCTTAGGAACTGTCTCTAATACCATGCAAACAGCAATCCCTTTGACTCTGGTATACTCGAGCAGTGAGCTTAAAAATTAACTTCGGGCCTTATTTACCCCAGGGCCTCAGTTACCCCACTCTCCCCATTTTGAATTGAAGTAGTCCAATGTATTCATCTCGAATAATACAAAAAATGCATAGCATCAACTTCTGGCTATAATGATTACTATCTTATATTGAATTCAAAACAGCTTGGCATTTTTCGTGTACTTACCATCATTCATCAATTTAAAATGAATTGAAAACATATCTCTGATTACAGCAACCACAGATAATCGTGTTGAAGGAAGGGACCGAGGCTTCTCAGGGAAGATCTCAGGTGGTCAGTAACATCAATGCTTGCCAAGTGGTATCTGATGCTGTCCGTACAACCCTCGGCCCCAGGGGAATGGACAAGCTCATCGTAGAAGGAAGTGGTAAGTTGGCATATTCTCGATACAATCCATCTTCTGGGCCCCGTAACACAAAGGTTAGCGATTAATCGCTAAATGAAATGGCCTATCAAGACAGCAATTGCATGCACATTTCCCTCAGTAGACTGACTAGGAACCAATCAGGGTCCCGTAACTCAAAGATTAGCGATTAATCGCTTAATAAAACTGCCTATCAAAATCACCGTTGCATGCGCATTTTGCTGATTAGACTGACGAGCAACCAATGAATATTGTTCTTTCAAATTAGCGATTGATGGCTAACCTTTGTGTTACGGGGCTGAGAATTGTTCTTTCATATTAGCGATGTATTGCTAATCTTTGTTGGAAGGTACATGTTGTTTGAAAAAAAAAACAAGATGAAAAGTTGAGGCATTTGATGTTGACTGTTGTAGTTTTTGTGAAAGCACCAAACTAGAAATGAGGGTTGTGCTTGGACTGACATCATGGAATGTTGATCTATCAGTAATGTGACTTCACCGTCTTTGTATAAAACTAAGTTGTGGTGTTGCTGCTGGTTAGGCAGTCTGATTTGTTCTCCCAACACCTTCAACAATCATTAGTATTATTATTACCATTTGTTTGGCGACACCAGTGCCTGGGAGGTAAAAAGCAAACTGAAACTCTGTGACCCAATATATCTGATTGGGGGAGTGCAGATGGACCACTACTCCAGGGTTTCCCCCTACTCTTATAAGAATAGTGCAGTGAGTTCTTAACGTGTAAAGGTGGTGACTTCACAGATGGAAGTCAGAATAGATGTTTTTAAAATTTCAATGATTATAAGCATATTTGCATGTAGACGTCTGATTTAATACAAAATATGAAATCTTTTGAGTACCGCAGCAGGAGTTATTAACCTGTTAAACAAGGTATTATCAGCTTGTGTGTCCTTGAAAAATAACTTGGTTGAAATTAATTAGATGTCACTAGTTCTTGTAGATTATAAATAACTATTTTCATGTCGCATAATATAGCAAAGTAGGCAATCATATTGATGATTATTATTATTTTACATTTTTGTTTATGTGCAGGTCGGGTTACGATATCAAATGATGGAGCCACCATAGTAAAACTTCTTGACATTGTTCATCCGGCTGCCAAGACGTTAGTAGAGATCTCAAAGTCACAGGATGCAGAGGTTTGTAGTTTACGTGATCTGGGCCCTGTTACATGAAGCTTGTAATCAAGAACAACTGCTAGGATTTGATGACAACTAACTCTCAGCCAGTCAAATGACAGGATTTTCTGTAGTTTAAAAGAGTAGCTTGAATCCTGACTGTTCAATGGCAATTATACCCTGGACTGTTGGTGAATTATTTCTGAACAAAATTGCCCTTATCATTTGCCAAAGAAAGAGAAGAAAATATTTTCCACTTTGCAAGTTACAAAAAAAGAGGTAAACAATGTTTCATTCAAACATTACTATTCTATAACAAAGAACATGACATTATCCCCTTCGTATTCTATATACTTAATTCCTTTGTCCCTTACTACACATAGGTTGGTGATGGCACGACAACGGTGACCCTTCTAGCAGCTGAATTCCTCAAGCAGGTGAAGACCTTTGTAGAAGACAAGGTCCACCCCCAGGTGATCATCAGGGCCTACAGGAAGGCCACTCAGCTAGCCGTCGACAAGATCAAGGAGATAGCTGTCAGGGTGCCCAAGGAAGATGTCGAGTAAGTCCTCCATGTATTTGGGCCTTTATCCTGAAGTCTGGGCTCCGTAACACAGAGGTTTTGATGAATTGCAAGTATGAAAGGACCGCACCAATGGGATCCCGGTCAGTATTTTGAACTGAGTGCGCGTGCAACGACGATCTTGATTAGTCAGTGCTATTTAGCGATTGATTTGTGTTACAGAGCCCTGGTTTAACCGAGACTGGTCTAACTCTGCTAAAATTATAGGAAGCAACAACTGACAAAATGTTTTCCTCGTATATTTGTTATCTTTACTGTGCTATTTTCTAATGCTTTAATGTTGTTAGTCAGTAAAGAATAATTTGAGAGTAAAAATGAGCTGATTCTTTGAACCTCTACAGTTGATGATTTATCCCATTATTGGCTGTCCAAAATTAAACCACAACTTCAGACTAGAGTTTTAATTAAACCTGACTTTCAGAATATGGGCCTCTGTGTTTTACAGTTACATGTATACTTCAATGGCTTTAATGGCAGATTCAACACGATTCAGGTGCCTTTGAGTAATAGGTGTCTTCTATCAAGTTTAATGAGTTGTACGATCAACATAATTATGATAATATTCCGAACATGTGACCTTCAGTGAAAAATCATTGTTTTAAAAGTTGTCAGTGAGTGGTTTATGCTTCGTAGTAAGTCCCAAATTAGATTTAAAACTTGTTGACCCATGAATTTTTTAGTCTTCGAAGACCTTGTCAGTTTTTATCAACCTGGTTCCAGCATCCAATGGCGGGCTTATATCTTCATGGCCAACATGTCTAGCTCTACCGATATCTACCCAAAACACATTATAAAATTTCCATTTCATTTGATTTCTCACGATAACAGAGAGCACAGGAGCCTCCTCAGGAAGTGCGCTGCTACCACCCTTAGTTCCAAACTCGTAGCCAGTCAAAAGGATTTCTTTGCTAACATGGTTGTGGAAGCAGTCAGCTGTCTGGATGATCTTCTACCCATGGACATGATTGGTATCAAGAAGGTCCAAGGAGGTGCTCTGGAGGTATGAGTTGTAATTTCATTGTATTTTGTATGGATAACATCGTAAAAATAACCATGGTACTGGTGACAACAGAAAATAATATGTAAGCAGAATTTAATAAATCTTACGCCACATAAAAACAATCAATAAATTATATCTCCCAAACAATTTTTCAGGAAATGTGAAATTAATAAGAGCTGCCAAGTAGTACTGATTGTCATTCATTACTGGAAATGGTTTCATGCAAAATACTGATTTCTGAAGATTCAGTTTTACATTTTTCATTCAGACCTAAATTTTAAAAAATTAAACTTTATGAATATGCATTCTGGCGTATGATAAATACTTTAGGATTGCTGCCAGCTATTTCCTATTGAAATTGGATTTCTATGCCAGAACTCGAACTTAACTTGGGTTTAAATACCTCACACATAGATTTATATTCAACCGTTACAATCTAGATGTTAGCCACATTAAAGTCAGCTGAGGAGATTGATACCTGTATCTCTCTTGGTGTTTCTAATGTGGGATATTAAACAGATCAGTATTCTACCAAGGCTTGCAGTAGACTGTTCTAGTCTCTGCTATCTTGGAACAGATATTGGTCAAACAGTCTCTTGAGAGTTGACCGTTGACCCCTTGTGGCTGAATGTCAGAGGTCATAGTTTTAGAGACTGACATTGAGTCATTTTCAAACATAATGTCATTTTTTTTTTGTCCCCCTTGGGGATATGGTTTTCTTATCATTCTTATTCATGTTCTTCATTCCTTTACCTGTTACATGTCCATTTTCACTTCATCCCCCTTTGTTTCAAGAGGTTTGGCACAATTTCCCTACTTTTGTTGTATTGTCCTAACAACGCCTGATATGAATATGAGCTTGAGTGTAGAAAATCAAAGTTTGAGATTTATATTTTTCATACAAAAGGAAACATTTGTGTCATTCTTCCTCAAAATTTCCGACAAATTTGTCTTTTTTAAAGGCAACGTGATATTGAAGGTTGATAATAGTTTTCCTTATATGAGCATTTGACGGTCTGAAATTTTTCCTAAAGTAAACCTATTTTACCAATCCCCTGTAGAAGAACCACCTGTCTATGAATACCACAAATTGAGAATCTGTTGAATAGGTTTTCCTGTTGGAATATGTTCAAAAAGAACCGGCCCATACAGACCACCTTGGCTCCGTAATACCAAGGTTAGCGATTAATCTCTAAATGAACTGACCTATCAAGACCTTTGTTGCTTGCGCAATTTGCTCAGTTGACCTAATAGGAACCAATGAGAATCGTTCTTTCAAATTAGCGATTAATTGCAAATTTTTGTGTTACGGAGCCCAGGGCTTAGTTACACAAAGACTAGCGATCAATCGCTAAATTAACTGACCAATCAATATCAATGATACACGCGCATTTGGTTTGAAATACTGACCCGTGACCAATCAGTGCGGTTCTTTCATATTTGCAATCCATCGCAAACCTTGTGTTATGTAGATTGATCTTATCTCAGTGAGGTGGACTTTATATACAGGTTTCACTGTATAATGAAAGTATGAGTACATGTATACCAGGAGTATTGGAAAGTGAAGTATTTGTTAATGTTGATATTCAATCATGTTTAAAAAAAAGAACTGCCAGTTTCTCACCATCTTCTTATTCTCTTCATCTTTTTCCCCTCCTCAGGATTCAATACTGGTAGCAGGTGTAGCATTCAAGAAGACATTTTCCTATGCAGGGTTTGAGATGCAACGTAAGAAGTATGCCACCCCCAAGATTGTTCTTCTAAACGTGGAGCTAGAGCTGAAATCAGAGAAAGAGAATGCTGAAATCAGGGTAGAGAGCGTTGAGGTAAGCGATTCAACACAAATTCTTCAAGGTGGTTTTGAATCCTTGGATTGCAATCATGTTTCAAGCTTATTTCATCCTCAGTCATGCGTATTACAGTTTGCACAATGGTAATAATGATATTCACTTTTTATGTAGCGCAAATTACAGCTAAATCTCGTAGAGCTCTTAAAAGTTGGAATGAGAAAGAAAGAAAACAATCATATTGTATATTGAGAAAGGGTCCAATAATAAGTCTGCTCTTTTGCCACAGGGAGCTTAATATATACGCTTGTTACTAGGTTTCTTTACTAATGAGCATACTGTTTATGTAATAAACAAAAACAGTGGGCTCATTAATGCTGTAACCTTTTATAGTAAAATTTGTCTTTCACATTATTAGACTCTTTCTTCATATATGTGTTCAAGTAAGGCCTCCTCCCCAGCTTATTTTTATCGTTCACACACATCCAAGATAATGCCAATTCATGATATCTATGTGTAGGGCTAACATATTCGAATGAGACCCAGAGGGGGGGGGGGGGGTATGGGGAGATAAGGATATTTCCAATGATGATACATCACCCCCAACACTGCAAATCATCAAAAATTGTCTTTTTTGTTCTACGAATATGATGTATTTATATTTTTAAAGTTGTATTGTGCATTGATATCTTTTCTATTTGCATCACAACAATGTCATTATTTGTTGGATTCAGGATTACCAAGCAATTGTCGATGCTGAATGGTCAATCTTGTATGACAAACTGGAGAAGATTCACAAGAGTGGAGCTAAGGTAGTCCTATCCAAGCTTCCCATCGGTGACGTAGCTACACAGTTCTTTGCTGATAGGTAAGAAGAGGCACCCTGTATTCATTTCCTGTTGTAATAAAAATAATAATAATAATTGGCATTTATATAGCGCTTTATCAATCTACGACTATTCAAAGCGCTTCACAATTATTATTACCTGGTCACTTGATTCATAGCATTCCAAGCAGCCTGTTAGGCGCAAACTTGCTGAACCAACCACAATGACGGTTGTTTCCTACCGGTACCCAATTAGCACCTGGGTGAGAGTGGCAAAGTGTGGATTGACGCCTTGCCAAAGGGCGCTAGGCCATGGTGGGATTCGAACACACGACCCTCTGATTACAAGACGAGAGTCGGAACCGCTACACCACGGCGGTTCCACATTGTTTTTTGCAGCAGTCCATGCATTCATCCAAGGTAATGATGGCAATTGCTTTGGATGCCCACCTTAAAGGTAAATGCCAGTTGTAACAATCTCAAAATGAATTCGAACAGAATCCCCCAAAATGGTCACCCGAGAGTTTGTATGTATAGATAAAATATATGTGCCAAATGACTGTTGGAAAAAAATGTATATTTCCTGAGAAATGAGCAAAATAAGCACAGAATTCCATGAAATGGCAGGTATTTTTCCAAGTATTATTAATGCACTGTCCCACATATGCCTTTTTGGTGTAAGTGATCATCAGAATTATCAGTTTTCAGCTAAAATTTCATGATTTCTCAAAGATAAGTTTATTTGATGTACCAGATCTAGATCTGTGATAATATTGTGGCAATTAACCTTGATTTTAATGACTTTCTCATGAAATTAGTTGTTTGCTGCAACTATCTTTTACCTGTAATTGGTCTGCTGCCCTTAAAAATCTCCCTATTGCAAACAGTGGCAAAACAAGGTGATTTAAAAACTTTGTGATATACATGACAAAAATCTTGCTTGTAAGAGCAGTATACCCCAGTTTCCCTTATCATCAAATCTCTTCTCCCAGTACTACGAACCCTATTGCCCTCAAGCATGAAATTTAAGTATAGAAACACCTGTTTCTTGACCTCGGTCCGAAGATAATACACCCCAGCATCAACGGTCACAGCAGGGGGCCACACACGATGGATTGCAATGTGTGTAGTTCTGGTGAGTGCATGGAGTTCCATGTATACACGCGTTGATAGAAACTTTTTCTTTCTGTCTTTCTTTCTTTCTGTCTTTCTTTCTGTCTTTCTTTCTGTCTTTCTGTCTTTCTTTCTTTCTTTCTTTCTTTCTTTCGTTAAGACTGTATCATTGCGTGAGTGAAAGGCATGCATCCCATATTTTCTTGCTGGACGGACAAAAACTATATGGGATGCATGCTAAGCATACCGTAATTTTTATTCCGCTTACTTTCCTTATTTCGAGGTCGATTTTCTTCGTTCGAAATTGAAAATGGACTAGTATTGGATGTCTGAATGTAATATGCCTTTGAAAACGTGATTAATATCGAATACAATAATTTCATTCCGAAGATCCTTCTACAGGCAGACAAGTCTTACGTAATAGCACAGCTGCTGTTTATCATTTCGTCCTTGGCTCAACGCTCGTTTGGCTGGCCCGTGGTGGTGAAATTGAGACAAGGGGATTTATCGGGGTTGGAAATGTTGTTTGAGAGTTTCCAAACGAAAAACGGGGTATCCGACCGCAGTTTGCAGTCCGAAGTGCGGTTGAGAATCAAACGGGAAATTTTCGTAATGTATGTAGAAGGAACTGTAATAGGAAGGACTTGTTTTTCTTGATTTTCTTTTACACATTTAGTTAAAAGAGATTCATTCAAATATGCTCATCACTGAAAACTAGATGATTGACGATCTTGTGTGATGTAAAAGCAGACCTGCCAACCAGTACGTTTTTGCAATCAAAATACAGCAGTACGTTTTTTCTTTAAAAAATATGTTTTGTGATTTTTTTTAACAAAATCATAATTTATTGAGAAAAATCATCTCTATATGTCTCTATTTCAGGTAACTTTTTTTTTCAGTCATTTTGTTTAAAACCAGGGTGAGATATACAGTCGCATTTCATAAGTTGGGTATGCAAAAAGGGTGGCGTATGAACAATTTTCCACACGGTGCCATGGATAAATTGTTGTTACATCACAGAATCTTGACCAAATTTATTGAGTAATATCTCATTTTGAAGCTAGAACTATAGTCTAAATATATTTCTATGAATTAGATCAATACAATATCAGGAACAAAAACTATAGCACATTAAGTATGAAGTAACAGGGGTGGTGGAGCCGGTGGATGCGGTAAATGATAAAATTCTAATTAAACCTAATTAACAACTTACTATAATATGTAATATGACTGATATCCTCATATTTCTGGGCATTTTAAAGCAGGAAACGACTAAATGTCATAAAAATTTGACAATTTTGAAAATATGCAGCAGTGGAATACATGTGTATGTCAGCTCTGATCTGCAACCTTATCAATTTGTAAACCAGAGAGATTTGGTTAATTATCTAATTTGTAATCTTAATTTTTAGTACAAATGTTGTGTATCATTGCAACAAACATTTCTACCCATGATGTTGTTATTTTGCCAAGCATACAAATACAGTGACAGGTATTTTGGGGGCAAAAATGTGAAATTAAATACTGTTAATTAATTATTATAATTAATATGCATAAAATAATAGATAATTATTCGATTTTTGGTACAGATTTAATCATTGATGTTTCAAGATTATATATAACTGCAAAATACTAGGGTGATCCAATGTTGCATTAACTTTTGACACCATTTTATGTGCAGCAGGTCCAATTTGAGAAAAACATTTCAAAATTCACATTAACATTGACATCTATGTAATAATTAGCTATTAATTAGTCATTTGAAGGAAAAGTAATGATATTGGAGACTTCAAACTTTTTCATTATTTAGAGAATGGTAATAGCTATAACATATCAAAAAATAAAATGTTTGACCATTTTTACCCTGTTCGCGAAATTGGACCACCTTATGACATGCGACCATACACATGTTTCAATGTTCTTTTTTTTTATCTGCAAGAGCATTGTGCATTTTAGCTTGCATGCAGCTTGAGCGCTGCGATGAGCGAGTGCGCCACGCAATTTAATATGAAATACACTTTTTTGGGGAAAAATACAGTTTTTTTTTATCACAGAATACAATTTTCCATTCCCAGAGGTTGGCAGGTCTGTAAAAGGAAAGTAGGATGGAAAGTAGCTGGAAGCTTTTTAATCGTGTTTGAAAGAGTGAAGCGTAATAGAGAACATATAACATTCGTGTCTTCTTTTACGTTGTTGATTCTCCTTGTCTGTTTTTTTATGCATGTAATAAGTCTGTATATATTTGATTTTTTTTTCATTTAATCTGTCCCAGATATGGATTTGCCACATTAAAGTCAGCTGAGGAGATTGATACCTGTATCTCTCTTGGTGTTTCTAATGTGGGATATGAAACAGATCAATGTTCTACCAAGAATTGCTGTAGACTGTTCTAGTCTCTGCTATCTTGCACCAGATATTGGTCAAACAGTCTCTTGAGAGTTGACCTTTGACCCTTCTAATGGCTGAATGTCAAAGGTCATAGTTTTGGAGACTGACAACAGCACTATACTTTTAATCAATTCCATGTTAAATCTAGAGAGTGTGCAATTGATATCCTCTGTTCATTCTTGGAGAATTAAAATGTTAGATTTAGATTTGTGGGAAAATTTCAGATAAAAGATGACCTGAAAACTACTCCATCTCAGCAAGCTCCTCCTGTCAATTTTTTTTTTTTACTGAAGACATGTGAAGGATATGAGTGTTGGTAAGATGTTTTTATTCAGATTAAGAGCTTTATGATATTGTCCACTAGAAAAAATGACTTTGCAGTCAGTAACAGAGACATTCTTTAAACATTCACTTTTTAATTCAGGGATATGTTCTGTGCTGGTCGGGTGGTCGATCAAGATCTCAAGCGTACCATGCAGGCATGTGGTGGCGCCATCCAAACATCCATACATAGCCTGACCGATGATGTCCTCGGAACGTGCGAGCAGTTTGAAGAGAATCAGGTTGGAGGAGAAAGGTAAGACTTTCATTTGAAGTTTGTAATGTAAGATAGATAATAATTTTCTTTGATGATGTTCAAATTTGTGAAACTACTGGCCACATTAAAGTCAGCTGAGGAGATTGATACCTGTATCTCTCTTGGTGTTTCTAATGTGGGATATGAAACAGATCAATCTTCTACCAAGGCTTGCAGTAGACTGTTCTAGTCTCTGCTATCTTGGACCAGATATTGGTCAAACAGTCTCTTGAGAGTTGACCTTCGACCCTTCTAATGGCTAAATGTCCATGGTCATAGTTTTAGAGACTGACATTTAATGTTTAAGGACATGCTGTTATTAAAAAATGATCAATTCTGCCATTGTAAACTGTTCAAATCACTTTTCATCATCACCATCACAAACTTTTACATCATCACCATTATCATCTTTTTAACATAATTGCCTCCGTCACCATCACCCTTGCGGCTATCATCGCCATTGACATCATCAACATCGTCTTTGTCATCACCAATGCTACCATTATAACGAATAACTCTGAATGCATTAAATTCTCCCTCTTTTTCTGCAGGTATAACTTCTTTACAGGTTGTCCCAAGGCCAAGACATGTACTCTCATCCTCCGCGGTGGTGCTGAACAGTTCATTGAGGAGACGGAGCGTTCCCTTCACGATGCTATCATGATCGTTAGGAGAGCTATTAAGAATGATTCTGTGGTTGCAGGTAAGGAGGTTGCAATCTCTTAATTACTATTCAAAGTCTGGCCAATGTATCATGATCGATGTGAGAATTATCAAGAACGATTCTGTAGTTGTCAGGAGATTGCCCATTTGGATTCACTCTTCAGAGGTATCCCATTTTCAGGTCACGTGGGTGGAGTAGATTATCAATCGCTGACCCAAGGATTGTGACGGAACTGGAAAAATGAATATTATACGTAACTGTTTTGATCAGCATACGGAGGTTGCAATCTCTTAATTACTATTTGAAGTCATGCCAATGTAGCATGATTGATATGAAATTTATCAAGAATGATTCTGGAATTGTCAGTGAGGCGATTGTCAATTGGGATTCACTCTTCAGAGGTATCCTATTTCCAGCTCACATGAGAAGAGTAGATTATCAATCGCTGATCCAAGGATTGTGACGGAACTGGAAATCACTAATACGTTACTGTCATGATCAGCACAGGGGCAATTTCTTGCAATATGTACATCCAGCACCTTACTCATGGGAGCTTTCCTAAATAGTTTCTCTTGCCCCAGGCACAGTCTGCCTTTACCCTGCAATTATCGCTTTACCTTATGAGGCAATTTTCATTACAAAATATTTATCATACAATTCTTTTCATGTTTTCTAATGGAAAAACATGTTGAATAACATTTAGCAAGATTTTCTAATATTTTTTAATTTATTCATATGTACAGTGTTCTTTATACAGGGCAGCCCTTTCAATAACAATTATTCTACAAAGGGGCCATGTCTTTACGGATAAAAACTTTGAAATGCGTGGTAAAATGCTGTAAATTTATCCGAATGTAATACAAGATATAGAGTACAAAACAATTTTTTTTAAGTAGACTTCTAATTCAATTTCCTTTGCAACACATACAGCTGTATTACTAGAATCTTGTCCATTCAGACCACTTAGTGTAGTAGGTTTCACGGTGCACCATGTATCTTTCTCGGGCAAATATTGGTCCTAAAAAAGACCAACCAAATTCGACATTTGCCCAAGAGAGATGGTATACATGGTGTACCGTAAACCTACTACACTATCCTTCTTTGCCATGGAAACCTTCAAAAGTTCAGACCACCTAAGGGCCCGTTGCATAAAACTTTTTTTTAACTGAGAAAACTGAGGTTGTTTTTACCAGAGTTTTTGCCCTGTGTTAAAGTCAAAGGCAGAATTCAGACTAAGCTATAGTTCTTAGTTTTTACCAGAGTATTCACAGGTAAGAAGTTTAATGCAACAGGTCCTAGAGTCGTCGAGACCACTTGTCTCCCTTGGATGGTCTTTATTATACAGGTTTTGCTGTAATAATGCAATAGTCGTTCATCTGGTTTCCATCAGTAATAGTATGCAGCGCTTAGAAACTATGTATAAAAGTGCTACGTAAATGTTGCATATTATTATTATTAGTAGTAGTAAAACACATTGATCAATTTTCTTCTGTAGGTGGAGGTGCCATTGAGATGGAGCTTAGTAAGTTCTTGAGGGATCATTCCCGAACCATAGCTGGCAAGCAGCAGATTCTCATAGGTGCATATGCTAAGGCATTGGAAATCATACCCAGGCAGCTTTGTGATAACGCTGGCTTTGATGCCACCAATGTACTCAACAAACTCAGACAGAAGCACGCACAAGGTAAAAGTTATTTAGTTTAGTTTGTTTTGTGAAGTCATGAACAAAAGACAATTTGTGAAGATTCAGAGCTGTAAGTGCACTGCATACAATGTGGATGTTGTTTGTTGAAAATCAGGCTTTAGACTCAAGTTATATCAAAAGCAAATGAACAGGATTTTCTCTATTAAAAGTTATGAATGTGCTGGTGTGAACTTGACTTTTAAGAATATGGTGATTAATCTCCTTCACTGTTGCACTAAAGGAATAATTCCCATTTTAATTGAAAAATTAAACACCTAAATTACACCACCCTATTCCACCCCCCCCCCCCCCGAGTTTTACCAGGAAATGACCTATTTACCATTCGCTACAACTTTGTTTGGGACTGCTACTCAAAAACTCACATTTGTTGCAGATTGTTACACAGAATTGTACAGAACTTAGTAGAGAGCTTTTCTTTTATGACCAAAATTGCTAATCAAATTTGACGAGCCAAATTACTCTCTGCTTTATACAGTAACAGAGGATGTTCCAGTATAGTATGTTATGTCGCATATTTCATGAAATCATGTTTTTGCCTGATTCCAAAAATGGAGAAATTAATCAGTGCTATATTTCTCCCTCCTAATCCTGTAGGTGGTACTTGGTTCGGAGTGGACATCTACAGTGAAGATGTAGCGGACAACTTTGAGGCTTGCGTGTGGGAGCCCTCTATAGTCAAGATAAACGCCCTGACGGCCGCCTCCGAGGCTGCCTGCTTGATCCTCTCCGTCGACGAGACCATCAAGAACCCCAAATCATCAGCACCTTCGGACGATAGACCGTACAAACCCATGGGCAGAGGCAGAGGACGGCCACGCTAACGTAACTTAACTTTCTAGATGATTATTCAGTTTTGTCGTCGTTAGTAAATGTGATCAATGTTGCGCTCCTCAAAAATAAACAGTGATAGATATGTGAACAATTCATTTCCAGCCAGATGTATGTGGGACCTTTCTGATATTTTTTTGTCTCTGCTTTCTCATTCATTGAAATTTTGTATTATGCTAGCCTGATCAGTTCGTGAACTGTGGAGAAAAAAAAAGGGGGTCAGAAATCTGAAATGTTTATTATTTTCAGGAATTGCACCTATGTCATTGTTCATGTATAAGTATGGAGCTGTTTGCTTTATACTCATATGCGAATGGTCAGAGGAGAAGATTGATTTTCCTCGTATACGAGCATGAGGCTATTTGGAATAAACATAAACATAAATTAATATGATGCAATATGAGTACTCTTCAGGGATTGGGTCATGTACACGGCCCTGTTCACATTACAAACAAATTGACGGCTTAGGTAAGGAAAATGATTAGAAACATGCTTTCAAGCAGTTTTGAAATGATTTTAAAGCTGTTTTTAGTTGAAATAACTTTGTGTTAACAGAATCGCTATCCATTCTCAGGATTCGATCACAATTTTCCATTTAGAAAGTGCACTTTCAACTCAGTTATGGAGCATTGCGGTCAGTCACTTTTTTCCTTGGCATTTAATTTGTGAACCTGATTTCATTCATATTTCAACATGTTTGCCTGTCGAATGCTAGTTTGTGAGCATTCATTATTCCACTCTTCAGTGTTGAGTAATGCAATTGGTATAAAATTAACAAAAGAGGGTTGCATTCAAAGAGAGCTTGGGCCCATTTAAAAAAAAAAGTTGAATTTAAACACCACTCAAAACAAATCAAGCACAAATCCTTAATATGCATCTTTCATTACTAGAGGAAGGAGAAGAAGAATTGGTTGAAAATCAAGTTGCGATTGATTTTTTGAGTTGCGTTTGATTTTTTGAGTTGCGTTTGATTGCAACTCTTTGTGCAACTGTCCCCAGGACCCACAACACTAAGCTCTATGCTTGATTGGAGGGCTCATTTCATTACATTGATCATTATGTGCAATCGATCATACAAACCAACCATACGATCAATCATTAAGTTTTGTGCTACATGCCCCTAGAGTGTGAAGAATTTATTCACTTTGATATTGATCTATTTTGCTTTTCATGGGCCAGTATTTGGAAAGTGGAATCTCTTTTATCTCTTATTTCATCTTTGCTCTTTCAAATGTAAAAAAAAATGGAAGAAAAGGCTCAATCATGATATATACAGTATATGGAATTTAGAAACTTGCACCTCTTGACCAACACACAAATCATAAATGCATGGTTTTTACCCAATTGCCAAACCAATTTCTGATTGCATTGACAAAACAAAATTTTCAGAGATCGCCTTGGTGATTGATTCAATGGTGAACAGGGGGAGGGGATTCATGTAGCATCTTGTTTATAGTTACCGTTACTGACCGCTGTTATAAGCTACTGAAATCCTTACATCTGATTTGCTGGAAGCAAGTTTGTCAGTAAAAATCACCGACAAGCTGCTCCGTTAAATGCTTTCCAGCAGGTTACAGATTGTTTAAACTAAAAAAAAGAATTAAACTTAATACATGTATGATCGACACATGTGGTCATTTGAAGAGATATGCAATGTATAGATGTTGGCACTAGTACACTTATTTTGTTTGAGTTTCCATGTTAATGCACATTCTCACAAGGTCACCGTGGAGATCACGAAAGATATTTATTTTTTGTAACGTAAATTATTCCTCTGTGAGGTTAAAATCTAAATGAACTTGAGAAAGCTGTTGTAAGTTTGACCAACTTGTGTTTCATAAACCATGAAGTTGCACATCAGGTCTTTAGGGAAATAGGGTAAAAGATGACACACATGTAACTTGATACAGAGTCTCCGAGAAGCCAGTGCGATTGCAAAAGTTATGGGGTCTTCATCGCCGGGCAGCAGACTTGGGCCTCCTGTTCAGATTGAAATGTGGTTTCCTGATTATCCAGAAACACACCAACGCCAAGAAGTTGATGTTTTTACAGTCTTATGGTGAAACATCACCAATATTAATCCTGACCTGGGGCCCGTAACACAAAGCTTAGCAATGATCGTAGAACATTTTTCTACGATTGATTCCATTGACTACAATGTAAAAGCAATCGTGAAATCAAGCGTGCGATAAATCGCTAACCTTTGTGTTATGGGACCCAGATGTGCTCTGAACTGTCAGTGTTGATTTGCTGAAATGGGATAAGGGTAGTATTAACCTAATCAAGGGCCGGTAAGATAAACAAAGTTTAGAGATTGATCATGTGACTGACTTTTACAATTGATTGTACACAGTAATTAGTGCAATCAATCGTGGACATCAGCTCCACAATTATTCTCTAAGCTTAAGGTTACAGAAAAAGATAGCCTAGGGCCAGTAACACAAATGTCAGCGATTAATACCTGAAATGGCCTATCAAGATCATCGTTGCGTATACATTTTGCTCCATAGACTGACCGGGAGCCAATCACAATTGTTCTTTCAAAAGAGTGATTAATCGTTAATCCTTGTGTTGGAGGAGACTCTAGACTTCAATTCCCAAGGGGGTCGTAAGAAGTCTGTTAAGGAACAACAAGTTCCATTGAAAAGGACTAGATTGTTTGCGAGTTTAGTTTAGCATTCATACTTGTGCTGAACTGTTTCCTCCAAGCAGTGATGCAGTAAGGGATCATACTCCCACATGAATATGAACTACAGTCCGACCTCCCCTTATCCGGATCTCTCTATTATCCGGACGCACACTTGCCGAGATTTTTTTTTTTTTAAATCTAGTACAGGTACGTGAGGAAATGAGATTTCAATCTAAACTCAATCCTATACATAAACTCACTTTGATTACATATATTTCCCAACATAGTCACCCTACACCAAACATATTTTTCATGAAAATATCTCGCCCAAATCACCAAAAGAACTTTAGGAATGATAATTTCCAGTAAATCAGGGTGCAGCGCAAACAATTCATCACGTTTCTCTTTTTGCTTCGCGGGAAAAACAACACATGTCTTGCTAGCTAACTTTAGGCCTCAATACGGACAGTGCCATCTATCATGTTTGAGCCTACAGTCAGTGGAACAATGGCTGACATTGCGAAGCTGCGATACCTGCCGCGATGATTTTTAAAACTTGGTTTCATCGAGTCATTCACTTTCTTTCGAGGTATGCTTGATGTATACCTCAGTCATTTTAGCAGGTAAATTATCCAAGAGTTTTGGCCATCGATCGATTTCATTTCAATGAAAAACACTGCCTATAATTTGCACTGACTCTGCAGTGAATAATACCGTACGCCCACTACAATAGTGCAGTGTAGCTACTGCCGGTGGCCTGCATGGGAGGCAGCCGGCAGCGCAGCTGCGTGTATTTAATATTGGGTCTCCCAGATCCGGATAAATCCCTTATCCGGATTGTTGCTGGTCCCAACGTGTCCGGATAAGAGAGGTCGGACTGTACATGGTTCCATCCAATATGCTAAAAAAGTGGTTTCAGTTGTACCATGGTAAAAAATTGTGGACTGCATACAGATTTCTTGTATTATCACGCATGAATTGAGTGCCCTTTACCCAAAATCTGCATTCATGATGAGATTTATCTTACTGTGCGCTATAAAAATAAGCGTAATTATGTTAACAAATTGAAACCTCTCTTGCGAATACAGGCCTCTGTGTCTCTCTGATAAAAGGCACAGTAATGATCAATGATATATTGAAGGGATTGGGTATGCACTATGCAAGTATATCATCCAAACTCATGTTGAATCATAACATGTTACTAGTAATGGCATTGGTAAGCGCACCCAAGAGTGATTTGCAATTGTTATTTGTCCACATTTCTCAGTATGAGCTATAAACCAAACAATTTAATGTGCTGATGACACAGCAAAATATCCACACCCCCTTCGCCCACTTGGGCCTTTCGGGAGCTCTTCTTGCTTGTTGTGCTTTGGGAATGGGTAATCTGTTCGAAGGAGATATGCTGTTAATACTTGATTAGTTTAGGATTAGCATCACTTGCCCTTTCAATAAAGTGATCGCTATCTACCCATGTTATCATGCTAAATGTTGGGGAGACTCGTCAATTCTCAGAAGTCAAATCTTTTTTCTCTCATCTAATTCAGCATGTTAAGTCAGACGATGTAAAGGATGAAGGAACATGTCTTTTGTCCTGCTTTGTACTTAAAACCCTCATGCAATGCCCTCAAAAGTGCTGATTAAGTGAAAAATCTAGGTGGGTGTCGTTCGGTGTCTCCTTGCTCAGGCTTCTTCCTTCCATTAATCACTGCACTACTCCATGTGGTTTGCGTTTGGCAAGAAGTGCACTTGACGGGCCCGATTAAGGCAGTTTTGACATGTGCCTCTTTCTGTTACTCCCGATTAGGCTGAGCCGCCTCAAGCCGACGATGAATTGGCACATTAGGCGTTGTGACTGTCCTGTTGTCAGTGGAGGCCCATTAGTCCTGGCACTTGCAGGAAATTGAATCAAAGTGCAACCGCCCAGTTGGATACTCGCGAAGATTAAACAGGCTGAGAATTAGCCCCTACCATGCGTCTCTGCTCAGTGCTGGCTTGTTAGGGGCTGAGCAATCAGCTGCATGGAGGGGGACTTCGAAAAGAACATGATCCACTGAGGGCTGAATTTAATTTAGGGACTGGTGCGGTGGGCACTTAGAGACCTAGAACCATTTAACAGGGAGTATTAGACCTAGAGGAATAGTGATTAATTTGGTAAAGTCTGCACCGTCACGTTGTCTAGGTTTATGACCAAGGACGTTTTTCCTCCCGTTTTCTGCATGTCTTTTTGTTTGTAATGTCATGTAAGATATAATCATTTCAGAGTTATGTTCTGTGCATTGTTTATTTATTTGAAGGTGTTGATCAGGCAGGGAGAGAGAGAGATTTGTCCAGGAAACCTAGATCATCGTTACCTTTCAAGGTCACTCTTCGGTCATGGGTGGATATTTGCTGTATCGGACTAAAAAAAAAATAGTCTATATTGCAGACTTCACTGGTTTTTAGATTGTCCTAAGACTTCCCCCAAATATATGAAATGCTTCCACGTTCAGCTTTAGATGAAAATAGTTTGAAATTGGAAAGGTTCTTTTTGGCTCCTAGCCCATAGTTTTTCTTCGAAAGGGAGTAACATACGTGACATAATATAAATCTTGTGACATAATATAAATCTTGTATAAACATTTCCCCCCCCCATAAAATGTATTTAATTGGTCACTGCAACAAATTGAGTCATTGTACAAGAGTTCAATAATTTGATTATGACAAATATATATATGTGTGTAATAAGTAATTTATGTCACTTAAGAAAAAAAAACTGTCGCTCTGTACTATGGAGTTCACAGAACATGTGCAAATTTTCCTTTTATATTTCATTTTTTTTGTATTTACATTAGAATGCCCAAATGTATGAATTGCGGTGACCTTTGTACAGTTGCGTGATTGTGTCTGTGACTGATGCATTTAATCAATTAAATGTGGCCATTACATTGTGTGTAATGCCGTGAAAGAATATAATTTCTTATTGCTTTTATTTTTACTGAGAATGTTTACTCCATGCTAGGAGGTTGCTCCAAAGGGTAAAGAGCTGAAGTAATTTCATCATCATAAGATCATCATCACTACCACCACCACCATCATCACAACCTCCACCACCACCATCGTCATCATCCTCAACCATCATTATCCTCACCACCACTGTCAAAATCATTTTCCTCTAATCACTCCATTCTTCATTTCCATCTTTTAGTACTCTTAAAGAGACGATCTTTAACATAATAGCTCACACACCTTCAAAATTAGTCTTGATATGTAATTCACCATTGAATTTATTCATCATTATAACACCAAGACATAAAGACACATACAAGTATGCAAAGTGAGAAGCGAGGTTTACATTTCTCTCCTTCCCTCCTTTCAAAAAAAATCATAATTATCAAAGACAGCCATTTTTACAAGCATGATCATAATTTTTTTTTTGTTAAGTAATTAATTCACAATACTTCTCATATAAAAGATTTGGGGAAAAAGGTGCAGAAAAGAAGCACTAAATTTTCTCTACTTAGCCAGCCCCGTAATTGACAAACCAAGGAGAGAGAGAGAGAGTGTGTTATATAAAAAAAAACACCTATATACATTACAGTTAAACAGAGTAATCTAAAAGGAAAACTGAATAGTTCTTGACATATTATATAACTACTTGTCAAACTCACAGAACTTGCCTACTGTATGTGAACAGGTCGAGGTATCCTTACGGTGCTCTAATACATCATACAGTATACTACAGACTAATGGCTGCCTACATGCGTTCACATATGGAAGATGAATTAACTGGCACTGACTTTATAAAATTTGAAAATGAAAGTGTCAGTATATGAAACAATTCACCATCCCATATTGTAACATAATAAAGATGGCTTGATGCATCATTTTTTAACTAACAAAGTACCCTGTGTTAATATTATAGACATCAAAATGTGGAGAAAAAAAGAGAGATATATCCTCACTCTCACTCTATTTCGCTTGACACCTCGCATGTTTTCGATGAAAGTAGGCGAGGTTTATAGTTTGGTGGGTTTAATCTGCTGTACAAGCATCAATATATATGACTATCTACTCATAATACATTACAATCGCGTTTGAGTCAATGCAGTATGGTGAAATACAATTTACCAAGTATATTTCAATGCACTGTTGAGAACACCAAGGGGGTTTCTTTCTTGAACAAATTGTAATTTTCAATACAAATCACAAGACAAATAAAAATCAGAGAAAAACAAGCAAATGACCCTTGCTGCCTATCTTTTTTAAATTTTGTATTGTCATGCCACAAATTCTAAGAATGTACAAGTTTTGATGATTTTTTTTTCAAATATTACCACGGGAACCAGGCATTGCCATGGTAACATAACATTGGCCCTGAGCATGGAATTCAATAGATTTGTATTTCATCGAAACATTCATCTTACTATAAACGAGCAAAAGCACTCTCGTTTGAATATCTTCTTTTAAAAAAAAAATGACAACATACATTCATTTTAATACATATAAGAACATGTTTTTCCATTCCACAAGAATGGACCTTAATACTGAAATTTGTCTGCATTTTATTTTGTACATGAACATTTGATATATGTTTTCACGAAACTTAGCAAAAAATGGCAATAAAATGGTTGACATTACAGATACAATACCAGCAGTCCAGGGGCCATAACACAAAGGTTTCTAATACATTTCTAAATGTTATTGGCCAATCAAAATCATTTCTGTAAGCAAATTTTGTTTGTAACTCACATGGAACCAAGCCGAATTGTTGTATTTCGAATACTTTGTAAACCTTTGTGCTATAGGACCAAGTGCTGATGACAAATAAATAAAAATATACTCTCGATTAGAAATAATTGAATCTTTATCTCTTGGTGCAGTGATATTACAAAAAAAAGGATTTTAAAGAATGATGATAAACAACATTAATTCAATACAAAGGTCATGTAATATCCTATTAGCAACAACAAGATCTTGAATAATTGGAATAAAGAATAGTTAAGGAGTTGTTGAGTGCATGGGTTTTACTTGTGTAGTGAAAAAATACAATTGCTTGAAACAATGACATTACACTTACATGTACTTTCATGCATATCATTACCTAAGTGGAATGGTTTTATCTGGTCAATGAGAGAGGAAAAATTAATCCCTTTTATATTCTCATATGAATATATGGGGTATGAATTGCAAAGTGTATATTTGGCAGAGAACAATATATGTAAAAAGTCAAAATTAGATCTTGAGAATACAATAACCAAAGGTTTAAAGGGGTACTCTGCAATGATTATAATCACATGTATATCTTAATAGATAAAGTAAATTCAACAGAGCATAAATGCTGAAAATTTCATCAAAATCTGATATCAAATACGGAAGTTATTGAATTTTAAAGTTTTGTAATACTTTGTGAATACAGACATATGCACATCATGAATATTCATTAGGTGGGCTGATTATGTCATACCCCACTTTCCCTTTTCTCATGTCATTACAGGAAATCACAATTTATTTCATATTTTCATACATGTGTGTATGTCTCTCTCATGAAATAAGTTGCAGTAATGAATATCTAATGAATTAAATCAGTTGTCGATCCAATTGTTTTGTTTGTAAAACATAATTCCATACAATAAAATACAAAGAACAAGTGGGGATGTGACATCAATTTGCTCATTGAATAATCATGAAGACATGCACAAAACTGTTTTACTGAAATAATGCAAATCTTTAAAGCCATGGCCTTGTTTATATTCCTTGTTCGATTTTTGATCAAACTTTCACTTACTTGTTTCATTTTTCTTTACCTGTTCAAATCATTTTTAATATTATCAAACGAGAGTACCCCTTTAACGAATGCAGATTTTGTAAAATACAATTAAATAGCCTGCATTGAAATGGTCAACTCCGTATGAATACATTTAGTTCTTTTTTTCATATTTCCCAATTTCACAAAGGGATATCAAGATGAATGAATACTTTGAGTTGAATACAGATTATTTGGAATATTATTCAATACTTATAGTGTTAGGATTATTCCTAACCAGTTGGTTTCTTATCATTTTGCAGTGTATATGGTAATACTACAATCTGATTGTCCAATTTGAGCAACAACAAAAAAAGGAAGGGTATTACAAAAATGGATTCAACCAACCCAATTATAAATGTTACCTGGGTCAAGAAGTTGCAAGAGAGAAGTATGATAATAGAATGGCATTTGGAAAATGAAATACCAGACTTGCTGAAAAAACAACACACAGAGACACATATCTGTGTGTTTTCTTTTCTTCAAACAATACTTTGAGTTGGTTTACATCATATCGATCAGCAGTGTACAATGAATGGGGCCAGTAAGGAGTCACTCAGGCCGTTATTCGAATGGCTTGTGGTGTATGTGTCTATTTGGCAGGTACACATGTTAACAATAAAAATTAATGAAAACACATAAAATGCAGCACTTGGCATCAATTTGTGAGGTTCAATCAAAATACAAATACGGAATGGACTTATGTTACTTTTTAACACAAGAAAACTGATGTTTAGAAAAAGACATTATAAAATCGAACAAGATCTAGATATTACAGGTTGACGATGGACAGGTAGACATTTATAAATCTCGACAGGTTACGAAAGCAAAATAACAGGATTAAACCAACTCGATATATAGAATATATATAAATATAAATATATACAGTGATTTTGGTGTGTCTTTCTCCTGCACAGTGCTATGAATACAGATATTCTTTCTAAAAAAAAAAAACGACTTACTGTGTACAAGGACAACACCTAAATCCCATCTACATGGTCATATAACTACACAGATATAATCATCGTTACAATTCACAAATTTATTTAGTTTCCATGGTAACTACAAGATAAAATTTTTCTTTGTACATACAGGGACAACATTGGGCTGGCAGGAAATGCAGCCTATCGTCTATCATTATTTATCAAAAGCATCTGCTACAAAGCTCTCGTCCTCTCTCGCACTCTCGTTCGCATTTCTTGCTTATCATCGTCACGCTTAGTCTCCTATTTACAAACGTTACTTTACGAGTATAAATACCAGTTTTGTACATTTTGGCAAGCACCAGTTTTTATGTTTTTTTTTCTCCATCTGTCTATCTTTTCCCTTCTTGTGGGGAAGGATCAATAACATAATAAATAATACACATGCATATTTGAAGGTAGAACTATTTTGGTCTTTCCTTTTTGAGTTGCCTCTCGTCATCATCTAACCATTTTGCTGCATTGGACTCTTTCATACTTTGGTCACATGACTAATCAATCCCATTCCCACACAGGTAATATAGTCCAATGGAAATGAGAAAATCAGGTAATTAGAGAACTAAAACAGGAAAAAAACTTCATAATTGTATCATTTCAGTGTGTAGAATATTTTGACAATGACACCATTTTGTGACCACAAGCTGACCCTACAGAACCCTGCCATGATTACCATCGCCTCAGAAAATACTCGTCAATTTGGAACTTCCAAACTGGCCATCACATGAAGCTGGTAATCAGCATGGTTTGAGGGAGAAGGGTGCGGTCATACCCCCCTATTACCCCTTGGGACCCCCCTTCATCGCCCTTGTTAAGCTCATAAAACCTTGCCCTAATGAGTAAACTCCAGTCTCACGGCTCAAACCAAATTTCTTCAAAGAACATCGGAGGGCACACGCTTGTGTCCCTTCACCAGACTTGTTTACACAATGAAGAATTTAGTAGAACATTCATGACTATATTTCATGAAGGAGAAGCTGGATGGAAGGGAGTTGATTCTTATTTGAGGGTCCAGGGTGTCTTCTTACCATCTTTTTACTTCCTAGGTAATGATTCCATTTTCATTTTTTATCAAAGAACCAACAAAGACAGCTTTAAATATAAAGAAGCCATGTTCATTTCTTTATCATAAATCACTTGAAGAGGTATAGGTATTTATGGCGAGAATACCGTTCACTTCCATTTACATGTAAGTATGAAAAGGATGCTCTCCGCTTCATACCAAGCTATTAAAATCATGTCCTGGATGGTCCGTCAATCTCTAAAGAGTCCCAACTTTGTCGTTCGCAAACACGGCGGAAAATGTCAACAAAGGTCCTCGTTTTCTCCCCTGATAAGTTTCAATGTTTCTGTCATTCAGCCTTGCTTAGGTTCGTCTCCAGTTTGGCTCTCATTTGCCTGGACTATCGATGTGACTGCTGTATGCTGACGCGCTGCAGGTCGGCAGAGCGAAGGGTCCTCCTACGCTGCAGAAGGATGGTGGCGACATCATTGCAGCATTTCCTAAAGCAAAATCAAGAAGAAAAAAAAGGAGATATTGGTGAGCGGGTTATCATACAACAGAGAATGTAAGAGGCTAGCAGATAATATTTCAGCAATCCACCGAGTTTCATTTATGGACATGAGGACTGAAAGTCTGAACCATAATTTCATTTGAAATAACACAGAAATAGCACAGAGCTCGGTATTCCAAAATATGCAGACAGAGCATTTGCACAAAAATACTGATTCGATTAAAACTGTCAATGACCACTAAACTATACAGAATTGTCATTGCTTACATATGACCTCAAGACAATTTAAACTTTCAAGAGTTGAATAAAGAATATGAATTAAATTTCATATGGAATAATAAACTAATAATGCAATGATGAAGTGAGGCAATCCCATTACGAAAATGGAAATAAGAGTCGATGGATATGAATGGTTAGTGCTTCTCGCGATGAATGGATTAGATAGAAATAAAAGCAAAAAGAGAGAGTGAGATAGAGAACAAGAAAAACAGTACAGGAAGGCTATAATGGCAAATGTTTCTATTCACTGCTTGATAAGTAAATGCATTTGCTATTATAATGAAATGGACATGACATAATGATTTGCTTTTTTGACACAAACTTTTGTTAAAAAAAGTGAAGGTGCATATTAAGAAAGTGTTTTCAGGAAGAGATTTTTTTCAGATATGAAGAGAGAGTGGAAGGGGGAAGAAATGAAATGAGTAATCTCAAGTCAGTGTTTATAACACCAAACATCAGCCACAACACAAAACTGGAGATCAAGCTGGTGCTGGGACTGGCGTCACTGGGTGTTGAGCTACTTATAACGTGAGAGGTCAATCTTGTAAACCGTTACTCAATTTTGGAGCTCAGTGGTTTATTTAGCATGGACGACGATGTTGAAATGAAGCTGGCGTAAGAACTGACACCACTTGATAGTGTTGGATAGGTGTCAATCGCCTACATCCTTTATTTAGGTATTGGTGCTGGATTATTCAGCTTGAGCAAAACATCGAACTTGAAATCGCCCAATGTGTCCAAAAAACCAAGAGAAAGTCTTGCTAATGATTTGATGATTATGTTGATGATGAAGATAATGTGATGATGATGATGATGATAAGAATGATTATGATGAAGACAACAAATGACTCTCAGACCAAGAAAGAGGCAGAAATAGAAAGGGAACGTTATCTATATGATATATAAAGTATTAATTCTCCTAGTTAGCTAAATAAAATGTTAGTAGCACCATATGTACCACAGAGACAAATAAATCTCTTGAAATGTACATTGTGACATATATGATATTTTAGGAACAATGTATAGATAGTCTCTGAATTTGTTAATTCTTATTCCACTTACAGACAAAAAAAATAATATTCAATAATTTTGCATTTCGCATCTCAGAAAATTTTTGAATGCAATATGAAATTTTTATGCTTTAATTTGATGAAACAAATGATCACCCACCCGTTGCAGAAAGAGTTGCGACCAAACGCAACTCAAAAAATCTTGCGCAACTTGATTTTTCAGTCGATGAAGCACCCGTATTCGGGACTTGGGCTTGATATTTTGACTTGCATTTAAACGCAACTCATTCTGCAACAGGCACCACACACCATATCTAAATACACATTTAGGTTAGTAATGATCTACAAGTATGTTACTGCAGCTAAATGAAAAGGATGGCATTGCACGAACCTTGCAATGAATTACAAATCACTTGTAAGTCCCCAAATCAATTATGAATATTACAATTAACTGCAAACTTTCAATACAGCAGTGAAAGTGAATTGGCAGCAAAATACTGATTAATTTGCAAGAGATAAAACAGCTGGGCCCCATCTTACAAGAGTACAATCAATCGTAACTCTATGGAAATCCATCATTGTCATAATTTTTTCTACAGGAAATTTGCAAAATGTCCTTTGTAAACAAAGGAGAACGCACCAAATTGTCAAGAAATCAATTAATACATTCATTTAATATACATTCATATGTAGATAAACTTTTGAGCAAACATGCATTTTATATGTTGACTTTGCGGGCTTTCCATAATTGCAACTGATCAGATCAATCACAATTCTTTTTAAGACCTATCAATCACAAGTCTACAATAGAATTTTGTGATCAATTGCAATTAGGTTTCTTGCAATACCTCCTATGTGTCTAGGTGAAAAGAGCCCTTCGTGACGGGTGTCAAAATAAAACTACCATGGTTCACCAAATGATGGGGGGGGGATAACCTAGGTGACATAAGCTAAAAAAATACTCCATGAATATACCGATGTGACCTTGATTATTGAATTTGATCGAAAGAGAGGTTGGGAAAAAGATTACTTTTTTCTTTGACATCTTCATCGTGATAAAACCAAGCACAGTAGTGTTCTGGGAAAAAGAAGAGAGAACAATTGAAAATAGGACAAGAACCTTTCTTTCTTCTCCGTTGAGTGATTATAATATATCCCTCTTGGATAGCTTTAATTGATGGCACTAGGACAGAGTTAAAAGCAGGCATGCAAAGTATGGCATTGCTACAGAGTAATAAAGAAATAAGAGCATTCCCACTTGAAGATGTAAATGTCTGATGAATGAAAATATACATATATCTTTTCTTTACTTTTAAGTTCTATTACAAGCCAAGTGTTTATGAAAAAGTAGAAAAAGGTAGAAAATACATAACCAAGTCATCCTAAATATATGGAATAATATTGAATTCTAGATTTCAAAGGGGTAGTGGGTTACAAAAAAGGTTGTTTTTTTTTGGGGGGGTGTCATCATATAGCTACCATCAGCAGTACACATACCTTGGTTGATAGTGGGCCCCGCCCCTCCTCCACCGCCCCCACCCCCTACCACGCCACTGGCGGAGGGGCTTGAGGGGGAACGGACTACGGGGGCAAAGGCACTCCTCTGCTTAACGGCAGTGATCATGTTGGCGGGAGAGAAGGAGAGGGGGCCAGAGGCCGAGCCCTGGTTGCCCCCTGCCGCGGTACTGGTGGGGTGGTGGGGGGTCGGGAGGGGCGGGGAAGCGTTGATAATGGACACTGGAGCTAAAGGGTGTGGAATGTACATGAACAGGCAAAGAGGCGAGGTGATAGAGGTGCAGCACATAGGGGAATCGGAAGTGAAAAAATAAAGATGAAGAAAATAGCGAATTTGAAGATGGAGACAATCAGGAGGTACATTTATTTATTTTAGCAATGACAAATGTAGTGAAAAGGTGAAAAGAAGTGTGATGTTGTGATTAATTACAAAGAGTGATAATGAAAAGAGATGTTACATGGATTATGTATGTTATAAGATCAATAAGGGTGTCAGAAGAGCCAAAGTTGAAGCGATGAAGAAAAAATGTACATATATCATCAGAAAGAATAATAATAAAAAGGAATGGATGCATTGAAAGTGATGTGAGTTAGAAATGGATGAATTATTATTAAGATTGAAAATCATAGGAAAAAGGGAGATATGATTCAATGGTTAGTTTGATATTTAATTGCAAAATGAGAGGGAGAAGGATAAATATTTCAAGAGGGAAGCAAAGAAAAACAAACAGAAAAGAGCATTAAGCTTTTTGGTGAGAAAAAAATAATGAAGCCTCAAAAGAACCAAACATCAATCACAGATAGTGTGCTGCTTGAAACAAGTGCAAAGTTTTTGAACTTAAAGAAGTATTTAGGAGTTGTTAATCTTTGAAGTCATACCATTTCACCAATGACAAGTAATAGATGCACAAGTTTTTTTTACTATAAAATATATGAATTATTAATCTTTGAAATCAAACCTTTCAACATATACAAGAAGGTAGGTAAAAAGTGTGAATATGACAGATAATTACTATGGAAATGTAGTTGTGAAAGAGTTTGAAAATATGATTGAACTGAAGCACCAAATGTACCAATAGCAAGAAGGAGTTTCACAATTCTAGATTGAAAAGAACGGATACATTATTTTATTTAACTCTTTTTTTTAGTATTGAATTAACACATGACCTGAGGAAAAATTGTGTTTCTATGTCTTAATATCTTATCTAAAGGAAACGATCTAGATAATCAGTTTCCAGGGGAATGATTAGAAGTGTGAACGTTTGATTCTCATCTGCAGCTGGCACTAATTCAACGGCATAAAGAGACGGACTCTTAATTTGGCGGGAGCTGTTCCAACTATTGGCATTGACACACGGGGGATGTGAATCAGCTCATATTAAACCTCACCAGGGGGATTCCAAAAGATTTGTATCACGTTAGCAAAAGGGCAAACAGTATAAGAAGTTTGAATTACAACGATTCTTCGATCACTTAAAATTCGGCAGGAAAGGTGGAAACAAGATTGCCTTCGGCCCGCCGTGGATGTAATTGATACAAAGTATAAAAAAATGGAAACTAAAAAGAAATCACGGACGCCAAATTAGGAGGGATAGGACAAGCATATAGGGGAATGAATAAAATCATAGATTAAGAGGTACATATGGAAGTGTGAAAATCTTAGATTGATTGGAGAGATAAATTCACCTTTGACACGAAAGGAGAGAAACAGGAAGTGGGACTGATGGGAAAACACGACCATGAGGATGTACATGTACGAAATGTCTGGCGGGGGCAACACCAGCTCTATCCGATCAGATTTATCCTTTCCATGAACCATACACAAGTTCAAACAGTCCAAAAACTTATTACCTCCAGATTGTCAGGAGGTGGCTTTATTCTTTTTTACAGTTATATGGTAGTTTTTTTTTTTTTTTTTTTAATGTGGTAGACTCCATACTCATTAATTGTTGATTCGATCATTGGAACAGCGGTATTACAGGTTGTGTATGTCCAGTAGAGACACACATTTTTTTTAGATTACAGGAGATAATCTATGAGACCTACCCCCATCCTCTCTCCCTCGTTCCCTTTTCCCCATCCCCTCCCGCCTTCCCTCATTACCGGAGCTTATGTAATGGCAGCATTTGTAGAGAAAGTGTGAAGCTATTTCATGTGCTATCATCCCTTGTTATCGCTTAATCTAATTTATACTACCAGGGCAATGATATGAAATTTGGCCTATCCATTCAAAGAGTTATAGATCATATTTTTATGGCACATTTGCCAGAATTGCACGATCGATCGGAAGTTAATCCTCGCCCCCAAGAATCAATCAAAGGTCTTGTAATTAACTGCAACTTTTCAATAGATTTTCTGGTCTGCTTTTTGCTACAGAAAGCATGAAATATTCTGCTTTTGATAAAAATTCTTTTTCAATTACAAATTTTAATTGATTATTGTAATGCAATCGATTGCAAACTCTCATCGTATTGAGACTTGACAGTCCTCCTTTCCTATTATATTTTGTTCAACTTTCACCAACCCCTTTTAGTTGGATTTCTCAGTCATTCTGTGACCCGTCTCCTCCCCGTCTCCCAGGAGACATGGTTCAACTATTAAAACAAATCTAGCTCTGCATCCTGCTTGGTAATGGTGTGTCACACACTGAGTAAGCCTTATTGGGATTGTCATTGTTTTGGATGCTTTTATGTCCAAGATTCAAGAATGCCAATATAAATGTGAAAATCATCAAGAATGATTTATTCCATACACAAAAATGTGTTTCTATGGCCTGAAGTTAGGTGGATGAAGTCTGAATTGAGACCCTAGTCTGAAAAGCAGTGGCACCCCTGTAGAGTGTGTCTATTAGAATACTCAGGAAGATTGTGGCTCGCTGCTTCATCAAAATCCTCCTAGTCAGACATCCCTAATAATTGAAACAATTCAACCCATTTTGTACTGGTCCAACCTGTCTCCAACTTCCACTAAAATCTTTATTACTTTCTTACAGTGGACTCACCTATCCCTTAATTCTGAATCTTATATTTCATAATAATTCATATTTTAGTTAGCAGTAATGAGGTTCAAGGATTTAACAATTGTTACCATCTTTTATAAAAAATAAAGTGAGAGAAATTTACATTTCACCCGATGCGAAGGAAGTCAAGTTTTATGAAGAATTTGCAGAATTCATCTAAAGGGAATTTTGAGGACTGCCAATATAAGGGTTGTGGGGGATAGCACTTTCTGACAGGTAGCTGCTAACCAAGTGCCAAAGTTGTGACTTTGTCTCGGTGGTAATTCCTTGCACACTTGAACCATACTACCTACAGGAAACAGTTAATCTCTCTATGAAACCTTTGGGAATCAGAGAATCAAGTGTTAACCTGTTGGTTACTGAATTATCCCATTTCTATTTACTCTGTACTGAGATCACTTGGTTCCAACGGGCAATGGGTTAACCTGTTGACTACCTGAATTCTGCCACTCTAGATAGGCTTTGTACTCAGATTACCCAAGTCCAGTAGGCAATGGGTTGACCAGTTGACTACCTGGATTCTTCAATTCTCATAGGCTTTGTACAGGGATCGCCCAGTTCTAGCTGGGAAAGGGTGAACCTGATGACTGCCCACTTCTGAACTTCCCATAGGCTTTGTAGAGAGAACACCCAGTTCAAGTAGGTAACTGGTAGAGGAGGGGACTATCGACTGTTTAGAGCGAGAAGGGTGTTCACCTATATTTTTCACAAGAATGATATTCCAGCTCCTTACAGAGGATTTTCCCAGCTTTCTGTTCCGACTTCGTCCATTTGCATAAGATTTTTCGGTACCATGGCATTTGCTCCGGCGACAATGGCTCCTATTGAAAATCTGCACGTTAAGCCAAACATAAAATCTATCCTCCAAAACTAAACTAACCCTCATCATTATCTTTACATTATTATGAACCAAAAACTCTATTACAATCAATCCCTCCTCGAATCCTATGCCCTCTGTGATATCAAGACCGGGGTAAATGTCGCAGTCCAGAGAAAATATCACAGGAGGAAATGTCGCGTCACCGACTTTTCAGATGAATTAACCTAGCAAAGATGATCACTAGGTAGTGAAGGTGGGGCAGTTAGGGCCTGTGACTTACTTGCAGCGCCGTTGAAGATACTCGAGGAGGATGGGACGCCCATGTTGGCGGTGCCGGGGTACCCGTTGAGTGCTGACGATCCGGAGTAGGAACTCGGGCTTCCGCCGCTACTGTGTGGCGTGGAGAGACCGGAGGAGTAACCTCTCGGTGAAAGCGTGCTGCTCGGCTGCACTCTTGAGAAACCTAAGAGATGGGGTGTTAAATAATAATTATAGGCATTAATATAGCACCATCTATCTACAAATGTTCGATTCGGAGGCACACAAGAAAAAAATGGAAAGAACAGAAGAGCTTGGATGAGTATAATAGTACCAAGAACTAATAATGATAGAAAAGAAAGAACTTCAATTTGGATTTTGAAATCTCTTACAGTATAAAATTTCTTAATTTTCAATGGCAATTTATTTAGATGAGTTGGTGGTGCAGTAGAGAAAGCCCATTCACCATAGGCTACTCATGTTTTGGAGGATTCTGGTGTGATGATCTCGGGCTATGAGATGGTGTAAAGGCAAGGAGAGGACTTGTAAATATTTTGGCACCGATTCATCAAGAGCTTTATAAGTAAAAATATTAATTTGATATTTTATATGCTTGTGACTTGGTAGAATGATGGGAGACACAGAAATTGGAATTACTCTGGGTTTGGGGATTTATTTTATGAGATCTGTCAGGTCTTTGAAAGAAAAACATTGTACAATTCAATGTGTTTTGATCAATCAATGCAAAGTGGTTTGGATCCATTCCATTTATCATTTCCCGAAGGGTGTCATCTGACGAGGAAGGTGGATGAGAAGAAACATAGATAAACCAGGTAAACACTGACATAAATGTTTCTACTTGTTTGCAAAGTTGACAGAGGGGCTCCAGCTAAATCAAACCCGACTGAAAGAAAATGATTATTGAGCCTCAGATCAACAAATCATGACAATACAGATCTGAAAGTGTGACTGAATCTGAAAGCAGAGAGAAAAGTAAAAGGGACGAGGGGAAGGGGAAAGGGGGAGGGGGTTAGGAGACGGCGATCAAGTTTAAGGGTAGAGAGGAGAGAGAGGAAAGGAATGGGGGCCCCCAACAAAATGGCTGGAATAATACAATGGCAAATCCCAGCGGAACGGTGTGACAAGCACCAGAGTTGGGGTTTTTATACAGGTATCTTGACTCACTTCCCCCTCAAATTAAATCTGGGGCTATTATGTTCCTAGTAACACTGGTTTCGCATCTTGCGGGCCAAAGCGATGACAAATTTGTTCAAACATGAGTTCTGGTAATGGAACTTGGCAAGGCTGGCCAGATGGAGGTTGCGACAAGAGCAAGCCGAAAATTACAAACACGTTTTTCTCCCACCGATGCGTAAAGCGAGAGGAGAAGAGTGGCTTCTTGAGGAGTCTCTTGGAAAGGAGCGAGGGGGATTAAAGCTTACTTGAGCCACCAGGAAATCTTACAGCTTTAAGCCCTTCACGCGGGGAAACAGACCTTTCATCGGTTATTCTTTCCAAAGCAACAACAGCGTGAGTCGCGCTGGCAAAGGCTGAACTGAAGACACGAAACCCATCACTCTCCTGTTTAGTAATATCAGTTCCTGTCTTTTAATTGATTCCTGTACCCATCTCAAGACCAGGCCAATCTGTTTCATATAATATTCTACATCTCAATCATATCAGCATGAGGTCATCGAAAGTATAATGGATTAGCAATTATCATTTTGACTCCCGAATCCTCAATCACAACCTGTGATCTCCCTTCCATCCACAAGGGTAATAAATTAAGCTGGATCATTCATTCATGTACCAACTGGACTCCCAGGAAAGCAAAGTTCATCAAACTTGTCCAGATTCTATCTCTCCCATTCTCTCTCCAGGGACAATTAATTTGTCAACAATTGCTACCTGTACCTATTGTCCTTTCCCTGTCTGTCATGTCATGTCAAAAAGCCATGACCTGACCCAGAAATATCAGAACACCTGTTACAAAACAGATGAGGAGATTAGTCCAAAGAATTTAAACCTAAGTAAATTGTCAATGATATATTTGCATCAGATAATAAGGTCTTTATTATGAAAATGCATACAAAGTGAATTAATCTATCTTTGAAAGTAGCTCTACCTCTGCAATGATTCTGTGATCATTTCATCAAGTTGCCTGACATATCCATTCTTTATTCTCTTTAAAATCCATTCATTTCTCACCTGAGTCTTTGGTCATTCTCCAAGGGGGTATACCAGACATATAAACTCATTATCCTCTTTACAGTCCCTTCTTCCATTCTCTGAGGGTTTGCCTGACATATCAACTCAATACATTCTCTACAACCCCTTCACTGATTCTATGGAAATTCTGAGTTTACCTGATGTATAAACTCCCTATCTTCTCAACAATGCCTTCATTTCTCACCTGAATGTTGGTCGCCGTCGTGTTCTAGCTGGCTACCGAAAGAGTTCATGGGTACTAGACTACCGGAGCTGTTGTTGAGGGCCGGCGATCGAGGCGGGCCAATGGGGAGTTGATTCCTTGGCATGCTGTAGAGGGCCTCAGCCAGGTCTGCGGCTCGTTTCAGTATGATTTCCTGCAGGCGGGAGGAAACCCAGAAACAATCCACTATCTGGTTCTCATTCAAACGGGTCCCTAACACTAATTTGGTAGTCACTTTGGATAAATCCTAGAGGCCTATTCGAGTCAGAAGCGATTCCACTCAGTCCAAGATCTGAACCATAGATTTCGGATTTGGCATTCAACAATAATTTCCGGATAAACTGGAAATCCGGGGTATTTTCTTCTTAGAAAGAAAGTTCAACCGCTTTCATCCTCTTGATTCAAAGTCGAATTCAAACAGTTTTACCGATACTGAATGATTTTCCTTTTGAGAATTCATGCCATTCCCATTAGAACAATTTTGGAAAAAAAAGATAGCATTTGATAACACCGTTTGATATTCATATTGAAGATGCTCTTCTGATTCTTTCATTTTCAATTTTTTTCCCCCAAAACAGTATGAATTTTTCCCCCAACTTTTTTCCTACCTGCATAAAAGGACTTTTCAAAACTTCTAATTGTAAAATGATGGTAACTTTATACTTTTGAAAAAAAAAGTGTTTTCGTTAAGTAGGACAATTGCGCACATGGGTGACTTTCCTGAAATGATACCACTCTGCTCTGTGCTTCATATGAAAAGGTGCAATGCTCTTAAATTATTATGAGGAGATTGAAAATTGACCTAAATGGTGATTGCACATACAAATCCTATGGAATTGCCTCAGAAAAACCTGCATTTATTTCATTTAATAAAGATTTAATCATTGTCCTACCTTTGGTAGTCTGTCTGGGTCGCCGGGATGCCGCGGAACAAGTTTGCTTAGCCTTTGGAACCCGTAATCTATCGTCGGTTCCGTCAGCGAGACGTAGACGAACCTGCCCGGAGCTCCCTTGCAGAACTGCTTGGACTTATACGACAACGTGACCTCTACCACCCCAGGGATGTGTCTGGGCGGGGTTTGGACCCTGATTGCATGCGGTGTGATGAGCTAAGAGAGAGAAAATTGAAAGAAAACACCGATAAAACTTATGAAATATCGAACAATTTATTGAATTCTAGAGATGAAATACAGAGTCAGTCCTAGTACACGATGTGTCTTTTCTACTTCTGAATAAGCAACAACAAATTTTTTTTTTTCCGTAATGAAAGGTATTCATCATCAACAAACCCAGGTGAAGTTTGAATCAAAATTCAAAAGCAAATTAAAACACACAACGATCAGTCAATGGCCCCTGATTAATGACACTGCCTAAAAATAGCACTGATTTTTTTTTTGTACAATCAGCTATTTGAAGTATCAATATTGCGCTCATTACGGTACACAACAAAGACATCCCATACAATGAGGTCATGCAATTCTCAAATGCCTTCTGGGGTATCACCTTCTTCAAGGGTTAAGGAAATTTCACAAATTAGCTGGATAATTATGAGGTGGAACCCATCTCCTAAACAAGATATTTTAACAGGATAAATGACATATCACCTATCCCCGATACCCGAGCCGGGTGGCTAGGGGTCGGTTGCATCCTATGGTTGGTGAGCGTGATTAACAAGGGAGGAAAAAGGTACAAGACTCAACGAGGTCACCCTCTCTTCCACAAAACCACAATATCGCTACTGAGAACATCCTGACAGTTCATCTTGGGAGCCGTTATCAGTAAGCAAGCTATTAATGGCATAAAATTTGTGTAGTTTCTGCTGTTTTTCACAATTGCTAGCCATTTTTCTGCAACATCGCTTTGTCCGTACTGTTGTTCTAAGAATTGTATTGTTTGGGTAGGATTGCGGGTCTCCCTCTTCCTGAGGATATCCAAAGTCCTCCAAAGACACTTCAATGAGGGTCCGGTCCATCCCCTTAAAACTTTCAATCCCTACTTCAGAAGATTGCAAAAACAACTGAACACTAAATGCTTGATAACATTTTGGAATTATTTATTCAATGGTAAAGAAATATACAATTTATATAAACACATTATAATAAAGATTTACTAGAATTTAAAAAAAAATGGTGAAAGAGATAGGAATCATTTTGGTAAACTAGGATTTGTTTGTGTTTGTTTTTCACAGTTAAACTTTGGTGTGGGACAAGTTCTAAAAGACAATGCCGTTTCAATTGCTTTATTCTCTCTCTCTCTTTATAACCCTGGTTTCATTTTTTAAGGTTCAATTAAAATGAGATAGTTACAGAGGTAGGTATACACAAATAGATAGGTAGATAAATAGATAGATGGTGGAATGGATGGATTTATATATAGATAGGGAAATGATAATTAGATAGATAGATAGGACCGACCTACAGACAGACAGACAAACAGATAGATAGATAGGACAGACAGACAGACCGACAGACAGACAGACAAACAGATAGATAGATAGATAGATACTTACATACATACATACATACATACATACATACATACATACATACATACATACATACATACATAGATAATAGATAAATAGAGAGATGTAAGATCTATAGAGCAAGCAATATAATAATCAGAAGATATTGACAGAAAAGCAGATAGTGCAGATAGGAATTTACTATATCACAACAGACAGATGAAGTAATTAAAAAAAAAGATTGATAGAAAGATAAATATGGGTCTACAGATTAAAAAATATGACATTCATAGAAGAAGAAAATACAAATGATAAATCCTATATGATTAACCTACAAAAGAAAGAAGCACACATGAGTCACAAGCAACTGGATGAATGATGTATATGTACATATACTGTATATAGACAGACAAACATTTACATAAGTGAAGATAAAACTTTAGACACCCGGAGATATATCTTATATTTAAAGTCTCTTTAAAATTTTGTCCTTTCACATAAAGACTGCTCTGAAAAAAAAAAACTTTCTTCTCTTTCATTATCAAATTTTCCCTCTCCCTTCTGACTAATAAACTCTCCATTTCCTAAACTATCAGACACCCAGAGACAAATCTCCGCCCAATAGTTATCTCTCTCTCTCCCTCACTCTCTTTCCTTCTCTCCCCCTCTCTCTTTCTGTCTCCTGTCTGTCTCCATCTCTCTGTCATCCTCAGACTTGGTCTTGATCTCGTTAATCACTTATCTCACTCCTCTTGCAAGCAACCTGTCTTCTGGTCCTCATTTTCCCCCTCCCCTTCTCTCTCCCCATATTTCTTCCTCTAATTTCATCTTTTATGAGTGGCATTTCTGACCTTGCCAGACATACTAACTGTCAGGAACAATTACCACAATGTGAACGGCTATGATTGTATTAAAGAGCCGAGTCACTGAGGGCAATGTACTGGTCCAATGGCACTGGGGTTTTCTTTTCACACATCACTTTATGTACACTTTGAAGTCCGATCAATGATGGATCATCAAAGTAGTGTTCATACAATCAGATAATAAGTGATAATACTCAAACTTAATACAATCACAGAGAACACCACTAATTAGTCTAGAGTCTCTATGCATATTAATATCTATGTTGAGAAAAAGAAAACAAAAGTATAACTTTCTGATGAACAGAAAAAAAAGGTTGCAATTTTGTGGTTGAATTTCTTTTACATTAAAACATTATCAAAATTTGGCATTATTATTGTTTTGTACCCAAACAGGTAGTGGGAGGAATGCTTCAAAGTAAAAATGAAAACAAAACAAAGAAAAGGTATCTAAACCTGACAAGTATTCCTCTTACTTCCATTCCTAAAATTTGAACAAAATATACTCAATGTTCTTTGAATACTGGGAGAAAGCCCTGAGATTGAAAGCGCAATAATTGAGAAAGATTAGGACAAAAAAGCCATCAAATTATTGGAATTCTAGCAAAAGAAAGGGAGCCCAAATTCATCAAATCCATCCCACAATCCTCCTCACCTCACTCCAGACGATCATGCTGCCGAAGACGACCTGGAGCCCGTCAAAGAAGTTGTCGCCGACGATGATAACAGTGGCGCCCCCTGTTGTCCATCCTTCGCTCGGGCTGATGGCCTTGATGCACGGCGTAGCTGTGGGGTACGCACAGTTCCAGAGAGGGTAATGGGAGGTACCTGTTATATGTGTTTACACAACGTACGCCATGCTCTAAAAAGTCTTTTCATGCAAAAATCATAACAATGGTCTGGTTTATGTGTTTGATGGGGGGGGGGTGTTAGTGTTAGTCCGAAGGCTCTAGTTGCCATAATTACTTGTTAGCAGTGAAGGGGTTAATCAAACTAATGGAGTTAGAAACCATCCGATGACATTTGAAGAGGAGTTATCTCTGCCTTAACTCATAGATTACTGAAAGTGTGATTCAATCATGGCAGAAAAAAAACAGTCAACAGTTCAATGACAGAATTATTATAGCCTCTTCAAAACACTAAAAATTAATTTTAAAAAATGTTTGTCAGGTCAAGGGTGGCTATAAGGACCAAACCAATCACTAAATTTTCACCCCAAGAATGTAAAAGGAAAATGAAACATAACCTCAAAAATATCTTGTTATGTTAGTACTGGAAAATATATATTTTCAATACATCAAATGAAATTATTACGCATATAGCATGTTACGCTTTAAGTGATTCATTTAGTAGTATGAAAAGCTTGGATGAAAGTCAGTGAACTTGTATTCAAGAATTTTATTGAGAAGATATATATTTTTTCAGTTTTCTACAGTAATGGGATGATGGTGTTAAAAGTAAATTAAGCATGCAAAAAGTAGGAAGGAATACAAGCACTTTGACAACATGCATTGAACATTATCACTGACACATAAGATTATTTTACTGAAAACATATATATATTTATGCCAAATACAATAAGCATGGTTACTGATATTTAACTCGTAAGACATTGTATTCTAATGGAGACCAACTTAGAGCTACATATTCCATGATATGAGTATTTGTTTCATTCTTTTTTATTTTCATTGATGTGCTCTCAATCGATTGTACACTAGGATGCCTAAATTGAAATTAAATAATGCAATTTTATTTCTTTAAGAAAAGAACCAATTACTGATAATTAAATCATTAAAAAAGGAATTTTATGCCAATAGCTTTTTCTAGTTTATTAATATCTTTTTCAGATATAAAGATAATGTAGTCTGAATCTTTAAAATAATTTTGGAACAAGGAATTTGAAATTGATAACAAAAATTTAGATGATCACATTTCTTGTCCCTAACAATTTTATAAGTTTTAGATAACAAGAAAGGTCAATAATGTTTATCATTGTTTCCATAATGATCACAAAGTCACTTTTCATACTGGGCTTAAAGAAAGAGTAGCGGCCTACAAGAATAGTTTGTTATGGTAGCAGAAGAGAAAAGATGGTAAACAAATCTAAGAATAAATTTACAGTTTTTGAAGAGACAAGAAAATGAGCTCACCATAGGTGTAATAAAGACAAAACTTATAGAAATGTAAATATATCAGATTTTAGTAAATATACACAATGTATTTTTAAAATCCAAATGAAGAAATGATTAAGAAACAAGTGATCGGCGATCCTTAACTTCCATAGACTATAACATTTCCTTAAAATGAAATAGTTTGTTTTTCTTTACTCCTCATTTTTATTCTCCAATACTCAATAGACTTTCCCTTACAAAATCCCATTTTCTTTCCTCCTGTTATTTGTTACCAAAATTTTCTTGAAAAATAAGATCTTAAAATGAAAAACAAATTTTTCTTTTAATTTTTTTTTTTAACAAAGAGATGTTCATGATATAAAAACATTTTTTGTTTGTTTTATGACTGCTGAGGTGGCAATCTTATCAAATTATTAAGAAGTTGAATATCTTTCATTGAAGCTACTTAAATATTCCTTTGGCTAAGGCCTTGATTTACAAAACGACTGACTTCATGCCTCAAATTCTCTAAATCGCATCAATAAAAATCTGCAATTTGTAAAAGTTTCTGCCTTTGGGAAGGATGTTTCTTCTCGACATCGATAATATAATACATACCTCCTTCAGACGGATCAAGTCTTCTCGCTCTCCGGCCGTGTTTTGAGTTGTTGTGTACAAACATGTTATCAGACATGGCCAGAACATGGCCGTCCACGTTTGGAGTTGTAGATATAACCACCTGGATATGTAGAATCATTCACGAGAAAAGAATATCGGATGAATGAAGGAGGAACAAGAAAGGAAAGTAAATGTGAAAGAGGAAAGAAATAAGGGCATAAGTAGAAACCAGGATATAACGAGAGAAGAGGGGAACAATAACATGATCACAAAAATGGATATAAAAACTCTTTTTTAAATGTAAATACCTAATCTTTCACTTGTAGAGGGGGTTCTTTTTAATATGACCACTTTTTTATATCTCACTGAACTGAAATACTACATTGTACCTGACCTGGTTTCAAAGATGACTGTTTTCTATATTTCTTATTTTAACTTCTCAGTCTCTGTGGAGCGTTGTGGCTCAGTGGATTAGTCTTCAGACTTTGAAACAGAGGGTCGTGGGTTCGAATCCCAGCCATGGCATAATTTCCTTCAGCAAGAAACTGATCCACAGTGTGCTGCACTCAACCCAGGTGAGGTAAATGAGTACCGGTAGGAAGTAATTCCTTAAAAAGCTGTGTGCGCTATGAACGCCTAGCTTAGCCGGGTAATAAAGGAGCGCCTTGAGCACCTAACAAGGTGGATATGTGCGCAATATAAATACCCTATATTAAAATTGCTGGGCAAACATCAGTAAAACAATTTTTTGGGGGTCTTTGTATTATGCACTGCGCTTGGAAAATTGTCAAGAAGTACACCGTCCTTTCTTACCTGAAATCGGCGCATATCTCTTGGATTCCCTGCATTTTTCAAGCAGTTCTGGTTGCACTTGAGGAAGAACTTGAGGAAAAATCTGCATACGAAAATGAAATAAAAAGAACAAAGAAAGACAAATTTAGTTTCAGTGATCTAAACTCAGTTGAAAAAATAGTTACACAACTGCAGGAATCACCACAGTCTATATACATGACCAAAGAACGTGTGATATGAAGTCAATGTATGTTTCTGAGGGATATGTCAATGAACATAGGACTAATTCTGGTCCCATGAAACAGGGTCCTTTCATAGGCAGACATACATGGGCCATCACACCCGTACAATTTCACCAGTGTATCTTAATATGTGACAAGTTGTTTTATCACTGAATCATATTTTTCATATCAAGAAATGTCATTTGCCTATAAAATGATTTTGTTGATATCAAAAGGAAGGATTGGTAGATAAAATAGTTTGCCGTAGATACACACACGTCTGAATAATCCAGGTGTCACAGTCGCTTTATATTCTTTATCACATGCATGACAATGACTGAACACCATACACCGACAGGATGTCGAATGATAGGGACTAAAGAAAACGAGAGCTCCCCTTGTCTATTCAACAAATCCTCCTCTTGACACTCCAAACACAGGGGGATGATCTTGCATTGTTTTCCACACACGGACAAAAAAAAAAATGGCGAGTCATCCCCCGAAAAATTGACGGACGGTCTCGATATATCTTGCTCCTCCTCCTCCCACAAAGATGATCATGATTTTCTGCTTTCCATGAGAAGATACGATGATGGATATGACCTTTTGGATGATGAAGCTCCCAGGAGAAAGTTAGCTCAAACAACTGAATCATCTTTGCTTGGATTCAATTATCTATCCAATGGGATCTATTATTAAAACTCTGACACTCCCGGGCCCTGTCCTACAAAGAGCTGCGATTGATCCGATCGAACACAACTATGGAAAGCCAGCGACGGGAACATCTAAAACGCTTGTTTGTTCAAAATGTTTTCTAGATAAGACAGGATGCATATTCATACATTCGTTGTTGTCTTGCCAATTCAGTCTGCTCCTCTTTGCTTGCAAATCTACATTATGCAAATTTCCTGTAGGAAATATTATGACATTGATGAATTTCCATGTAGTTGAGGTTGATCAAATCAATTGCAACTTTTTGTATTAAAGACGGAAGCCCTGGACATGAGATTGGGGTGCGTGGAAGAGAAGTTTAGAGTAGGGAGGGGGAGGAGGGGTAACCGGTGTGATGATAATGACTTGTGAAATATTGGTTGGGATTGGAGGAGAAGCCAAGATGGTGGATTGATTAGAAACAGGACTTCTTAAATATCGGGGAGTGGGTTTCGATAATTTATGTTGTAAGAGTTCCGGGACAAAAGTTTTACTTTAAGCAGCGGTTGCATTGCATACTCACTGAAAATTCCTGTTCACCATGAATTTGTTGGTTTTGTGTTTAGTCTGATTTATATTATACTCTATGGATTATTTTTTTCAATAATATCATTACAGTCTATTGATTATTGACAGTTTATAATAATATAAATCAATATGAAATCATAAATTCAGAAAGACAGAAAGGTGTAGGCCTACTGTAAATCCAGATTTATAGCATACACTTGGTAGAACTTAAGCATTAGTTAGTTTTATTTTCTAATCAGAGCAACATTGTAATTGCTTCATTAATAAGATAATCCATTCTGCTGATACGAAACAGAACAAAAATGTGTTAAAAAGAGGTATGAGTATAGTAGTTATATATAACATCCACTCTGCCACAACTTATCTTTATTTTATTTCCATAATACATTATCACAATAAACATTTGTAATTGTCTAATTACAAGATTAAATTTTTATCCTGATATAAGATGACACAGAAAAGGGAAGGTATAAATATAGTAGTTACACTACACCCACACGCCCCCGCAATTCTTTCTCACTTTCTCATTATACATTATCATTATCAGGATCATACATGAATCAAGCAACTGAGGACGTGAAGAAAAAAAAAATGGAAGACATCATACTAGGAGACAATATCTATCTTTATCGCATTTTTTTCCCTTCTTCTTCCTCTGGAAGAAGTGCTGAAAGGTAACCTATTTTGTGGCGTTATTCCTGCCCCTATTCCCCCGCCGCCCAAAGTTTTCCAAGCGTGCGAAAGTGGGAAATTATCTTTATCTCCCCGATGAGCCCCTATTGACATTGTACGTGGAGGGTGGTGACATTTGAGCTGGGGGAAGGGGGCATCCTGTCTTATGGGAGGGGTAGGGGAGGAAGTTGGGGGAGGGGAAGGGGAAATGTTCCACGGTCCCACAAAGAAGAGTATTTTAATAATCGATACTGCAATTTGTTTGCCCACTGAAAAAAAGGTGAATAAACGAATGAAATTTTGTAGCTTACTGTACTTGCTTATTAAGACGGATTCAAGTTCATTCTTTACCTTTGTATTTTAATTATTTACAATGCTGAATAGCACCATTATGTCAGAGTTTAATTAAAGTTCAAATGATCAAGGTTGAGGTATATACTTATGCATTTATTTTCTGTTTAGGCCTATCTCCCTCCATTTCACTATGCACCCAATTCTGCTGGCATTATTAAACTAATTGGAACATAACCTTTTAAGATAAACGTTCCATTAACCCCCTCATTACAAAATTCTGTGATTCCAATAGACTTTCTACAGGGACCAGCCGACTCCAGAAGGCCATGGGTTAACTTTTGCCTCAAATTCATGATTGAAATCGATGTGGCATATTTTCTGACAAAAAACTGACCTTGTTCTATTCATCTCATACATCCGTAATCAATTGTTCTTCTCTCATCTTTTCCCCCCATTTTCCTTCTTCTTATCACCAAATCTCTTTACTCCAATCCCGCTCTTATTCATTTCATATTCTTGTCATATCTTTATTTCACCCTCTTACTTCGACAACACCTCCACCTCTATCCGCTTCCATCCACCTCTATTATATTCTCTCTACGCTGCTTCAGTATTAGCCCCAGGCCTGCACTGATCTGCATTGTATCTGTTTACGCCGCCATTACTGAAAATTAATGAGATTTTCTACTCTATTCTCTGATTTCTCTCGTTATATCATCGGCCCAGTCAGATCAAAATCTCATCTAAATTTCATGGCAAATGAAAGTCTACCCCACTCAAGAAAAAAAAAATGAATAGGGAATGGGAGAGTGATAAGGAAAGGCACAAGTGCTTTTTCTCAATGCATATCATCTGAAATGTATGCATCTAGGTGGTTCAAGGGGATGCTCTCGTACAGAGATTCTCAGAAAATCTTTCACTATTACCGACAGGAGAATGAATTGTCAGAAAAACTATATGGCCATCCGAAAGTTCGTAATAATGACATGGAAGTAAACCACCCTCCAAGCAGAAAAATCGAGATGACACAAAAGATATTGTTATAATTTGACTTCATTTCCATCCATCTGCCTTTCTCGAAATCCGGACTTAGAACACAAGTAGTAGAGCCAGGGGCATGAATATTTTAGGTAAAGGGCTCCAAGCAAGACATGAAATCTGATATGTGGGACTACTAATAGAGGGGGCAGAGAGGAAACGACTAGAATAGTCAAAGAAAGAGAGGCATGCTTTCTAAAATACACACTGCAATGATGCTTGCAAATGAGTTTCCCATAGCAACGATGGATTTTAGAAGGATTTTCACACCAGTAGAATTCCATTATTGAAGACACTTGGCTGATTCTCTGCTGATGTGATTTTAATGAGCTCCAATTCTGCTCCAAGCCTTGGAACTTAAAAATAAGGCTAGAGCAATCAGTCATTCCAATCTCAGGAGTTGCTGAAGAGAATAGTCAACTTCAAAAGTTGAATAAAATTAGCCATATCTACATGATCAGGGCTCAACTTGGAATACAACATTTGTGCTAAGATGTTTAAATAAATACATAGGTATGAGAAATGAGAGTAAGACCTATCTTTCATTCAACACTTTTAAAAATATGGTGATATTATCAACATTCCTTTCATTATGTTAAGAATCCATCCTTTTAATAAAGAGCTATCTAATCGTTACTTTGATTATCTACAATAAACTTATTGAAATAATCAACCTTTCTGATAATCAGTTACTATTTATTCACTATTATAACAGTAATATGTCTATTTATATAGCGCATTTACTATGCATATACACTCAACATGTTGCAAGTACGATCTTATATGTTAGGTCCTAATTATTAATTCAAAACTTTAATGCACATTATTCTGCTTGAGCTTAAAAGACAATGGTGGTGTTAAAAGCCATTGGTTGAAAATGGAGCTTTTATTATTTATACTGGCAGTTAAGTGTTCAAAACTGTGATTATCTGAACTTTAAGTGGAAAAAAATAAACTAAGTGATTTTTATAACAAAGAACAACCAACCAATGGAATCAATAAATGTTTTAAGACTGCCACTTCAATTGAAATTGTATATATGCAGCCCAAAGACGGGGGATGGGGGATCGGTTACGTTGCTTTTGACAATCTGTCAGAGTTGATTTATGTTTTGCTAAGATAATTCGACCTGCTGATGTGTAATGGTGTTAACTGGATACACTCATCTCCGCTGGAATCACCATCATCATCATCCTCATCATCATACCATATGCATTTAACTCAGGGTTTCCCCTCCTCCCCTTATCATAAACAAGCTAACCCATCCAAGAGTTCAGCCAGCATTAAACTTGATACTTTAATGGTTAATGTAGCGGCCATTACTATCCAGATTTTATATCCATCTGTCTTCATAGAGCCCGTTAGGTGGCGACCACTTCCAGTTCGGAGCTATCATCATAAACCAGACGAGACCTACCAATTTTGTATACGAACTTGTCAAAAATGGTTCGCCTTCTAACCAGGTCCTTACTGAAATGTTATCAGGTAGGGAAGGGTCGTTCGTGGATGCAGCGTGCCAGCCACGGTTTTAACGGAGCAGGCTACATCGAGCGTATCATAAGCGAAACAGGACGGACAATTTTTGTGCATTATTTGCTTCCTGACAGTGGTGTAAGGTGTGAGATTTATGGAAATTGCCAGAGATAAAAAGGACAGAGAAAGACAATAAATGGAGAAAAAGGGGGGAGCAAAGTGGAGTGCCGCGGTGAGAGAGTGGCGTACTTATGCACAAGTACCGCCAACATCTGATGAATTTTGAATGAGGCATGATGGGTAGTCAGGCTTCGTTTATTATCGAATTACGGGGAAAAGAAAAATGAGAAGAGAAAGAAAGGCTATGGATTCTGAGGTTTCAACATCTCTCCTAATTCACTACTTTCATACTTCATAAATCATTCTGTAAAAAAAAATAGAGAAGAGAAGGATTATAGAACCATATAGATGGCTTAAAGCACTTGAGGTCAATGGGCTCTTCGCACTGAACACTTAATCAGGTTCCTCTTTTGATGGATTGCCATGGCAATGGCTAAAATGACAATGAATCTGACAAGAAGGTATGTTCGGCGAAAGCTGTAGTGATACATTGTGCACATTCAAATTCAAAGGAAAGAAAGCGGATGTCGTCGACTGAAGTGACTTGACAGAAACACTTAATGTAGAAAACACACAAACAGATTGGAATTCACTGAGGCATGGAGGATGAGAAGAGGGCGTGAGGAGGGGGTTCGCCTGATTTCATCCAGATATGAATTTCATCACGCCCCAACGACCAGGGGGGCAGAGGAAGCAAAATCAACCTCTTACCAGCGCACCGTCCTCCTCCTCAAAGCTCTGTGAAATTAAAAATAAACAGATTTACTGCCGGCCACACACCTGAGAGCTACAATAAGTGTAAAATGTCAGCAATTTCATCCTATTATTTTACCATCACATGGTAGAAATCATAAGAAAATAGCTTTATGAGATGATATAGCTGCTTCATCTCTACTACCTTCCAGTCACGGGCAAACACATCTGGAATAGTTTTTTTTTCATCCTCAAAATCATAATCTTATCCATATTAAGGTTAAAGGGCTTCAAATAACCAGTGTGGTCTTAAAAACAACCTGGTTTAAAGTTCCAAGAACATTTTCCAATTTTCTACTGTTTCTCAAAAAGAAATTGAGGGAACATTAGTTTCATAGCATAGACATATGAAAGCCAAATTATTTAAGTAAAAAAACAATGCCCATTCAATGTGAATTTATGTGGCAAAAAACTTTCAACCTGAATTGATAAAAAAAATGTGGATATCTAGTAAAAACAATTGGTGAATTAATGGATCTAACAACAAATGTACATACATTCATATGATTATCAATTCTCATGGCAACATTGCCGCATGCATATGTTTAACCTTTAAACGAGAAGTGGGGCATCCAAAAAAATTGGAAATGGACCTCAGACCCGATATCAAGCATGGCTGTTTGTAACAATATACACCCTCACACAGGCAACCGAAATGGAGAACAGATGGTCTGAATTTGGGGGGATCCAAATCCCCACTTAGGGTTGCGTCACGCATCACTGGTTGGCAATTCGACAAAGTCAGAGCTCACTCAGTTCAGATATTGGGGGCTCAAATAATCAGAGACGTGACGCGAGTTTGTGAGTGGTTATGCTGCTCTGAAACGATAGAGGCATTTCGTTCTTTATAGCTTGCGATGTGTTGCCTAGACTAGTACACAAGGCTTTAAGAGATGATTTTCTCGCAGTTAAGTCAATTAACCTATCTCTCAATTCAGTCAATTAACTTCATTCCATTTGATTCCTTTCATTAATGTTGTATTTCAAGAACATGAAAGGAAGCTAAATTTGAGACTTATATGAAGTCTATCTTGTCAATTTATTTTGATAATTTTAAATGAAGGATCAATGTAAGAGTAGAGGACAGGGAAAAAACAACGAGCAATTACAAGAAAAAAATATATCAAAAAGCAACCTTTCCTTTCCTTCATCCAATTGCATCTTGTCAAAATTTCAACTTTTCAAAATCTTGAATTCAACAGACAACTAACCTTTTCCTCTCTCAAACACAATGATCTTAATGGTACAAAAGAGGGAGCATTGAAGCAGTGATCTATTTTCAGACAATTGTTTTTTAATATTTAAAAAAAACTGAAGACTAATGATCTGTAAAAAGATATTAAGTATTAAAAAAAGTGTAAATATTTCCCTGAAGTCATATGGGTATGACACAGAGTAAACTCTAAGGCAGAGTATATATTCTTGTTAAAAACATTACTGTTAATCATTTAATGAAAAAAAAACATTTAGAATGAATGTCATTGAAAAGGACGCCTGGTCATAAGCTTTAATTTACTGACCAGGGGACTGTAACACAAAACTAAGCAATGGTCATAGAACATTTTTCTACGATTGATTCCATAGACTACAATGTACAATCAATCATAAAGATCTAAGTGGCTAATATTAGCTTTTATATAGCTCAATGCATCCATCATTTCATTAGCTATCTCTCAATATCCATACCCACATATTTTTTCTATGTATACATGTAGTGTGCCTACACTACATTGTTTTTGTGGCGGTACAATTTCTGAATGGCAGGATGCGAGGTGTGGATATGAATGAGATGGAGGCATCCTTTCAGGCCAGGGAAAGTCATCCGAAGTAGTGTCTCTTCCGTCCCCCAAGACACGGCAGAAATGCCATGTTTGCAAACAGAACCCTAACCCTTATGAATCCCTCCACGGAAGAAGGACCCAGTAGGTTTAACCTGAGAACACCCTTCCAGCTAAGTTTGGAGAGGACGATTAGTCGCCCATGACAGATATGCTAACTCGTCCTCAACATCTATTTTTTCATGCTTTCTGGGTAGAAGATAGGGATGTTAATGGATTTTAAAAGTGAAGGAGGGGGGGGGGTGTTGGTTGGGGAAGAGGAGATGCGGTTCTTTCGTTTGTATTCAAGGAAGTGTGCATGGAGTGCACTGCATATATGGAGTTAAAATTGACTTGAAGACTGATCAAATTTTGATGAGGTGCGGCGACAGATTGATATCATAGACTATTGGCAGGTCATCACCACCACGATGTGAGGGCGATGTTACAGTCTCTGGAGAACATTATATTTCATTTCTGGGCAAGTAGCGGGGAAACCCGAGCAGAAATCTGACCACTCGGAATGGTTATAGAGTGCTCTTTGATTTGGAGGACGTTTGAGAGATAGAGAGAGTGGAGAGACTGGATGAGGGAAAGGATTTAGATTGGTCGGTTTAAAGAGCCTCGACTATTGATCTCCCTATTAGAGATTAGGGTTTAGACTTGACCCTCTCTTACCCCAGCACACACACCATCTCCTCTACTATGCACTGGCAGGGACGAGAAGAGGTATATATGCTGCTCACGGAATCAGTCTTAATTTGAAAGTGTTCCGGGCTAAATACTTTTCAAGTGGCCAATCCTCCAGCATTACTTGCTGGTATTCGATGTAAAATAGGTCTGTTGATGAATATAATACGAGCATCAGCATCCGGAGCTCTATCCGTGGTAGCCTCCTCATGGGGGTCTTCCCCACGTGCCAGAGTGTTAATGCATAACCTCCCTGTCATGCAGGTCTACACCAAATCTATGACTGTGCAAATATTATGTCACAGCCACAACGCAACCCACCAGGGTCTAAACACATCATCACCACACTTGCCTCAAAGACACTACTCCAAAATTCCTTGCCACGCACACACGCAGTCCAATCCACAGTGGACCCGAAAAACAGATTACAATTACATCCACCAAGGTAAGTTGTAAACCATAAACACGTCAGAGAATTCCCCTGGTTAAACGCAAAACGCGCCCATACATGGCGAGGCAGTTAAGAAGGCTGCACCGTCTAAGGGCAAAATCTGCCCTAGATGCAGTTTATCCGCCAATCCAAATTGTCCAATTTGGGTACTTTCCAGTGATGATGACAGTTAACATCAGGAAGCGTGGAAAAGGTGACAGACATTAAAACATTGGGAGAGGAAGACAAGGGGAAGGACTGCCATTGATTACAAGAAGTTGGTGGCAGAATTGATCTTGCCATTACCATGAGAAACTTGTTAAGAAGACAGAGATTGAATGTAAGCGATAGAATGATGCATGCTTCAAACCCAACAACCCTTATCCTCTTCTCTCACCCCCCTTCTCGCCACCCAAGAGACCTCACAAATGACTAGTTACTCCTTAAATCCAGCTAAGTAGATCAGTTTGAGGGCAATCAGTGAGCAAAAGCTGACCACCAATGGCAGGCTACAAGAGATCCACTGCCCGCCAGGATCAATCTTTTAATTTCTATGCCATTAGCGTTAATTTCCACTTTCAATCAGGAGCACACCTTTTCAGCTGTCAGCCTTTGTGCCGATCATCCCCCGCAAGTTTGCCTCGGTACGCCAACAGTCAAGACGACCGTGTACAAAGGCATGTAGGCAGTGCATTGACTCACTGCTACATTACATCCCCACAAATCCATTTTAATGTTGGTTGTACCACCTTTTCCTCAACCAGCACCCACTTCTCGTACTTCCTTTCGCTCCTGCATTTAATTTGATTACAGGTATTGCTCTATTGTTCGACCGTCCAACTGATCTTGCGTTTTTCATGTACTTGAGTTGGCAATAAAGTAATGACTTTAATTTGATAACATGAATTGGTGGAAGTCTGTGGTTTCTGCTCATTCATCAGTCTTAATTGAGCAAGTATGCACTTTTTACTCTTTACAAACGATGCAGTCAATCGCACGCTTGAACAACAGCATACAATATGTATTAAGAATGTAATTCATTAATATTCTTCAATTGGACAAAAGGAAAGTCATTTCAATAATATATGTTCTCAATATATCATACATATCAAACCTTTCCTGATATTGAAGTAAATAAAGAAATCCTTTAAAAAACTTTTCAATGAAATCATACACACTTAAAATATCAAAACAATTCTTTCATGATTTCATAAAAGAATTCTGTCAAAAATGATTTTAAAATAAGCTCAACATCCTTCCCACTGTCAGGGCTTTACTGCTAGAATTCTAATAGAAAATTCTTTATTCTTTTTGAAATATCATTGTAAAATAAGACAAATCAATCAAAATCAGAGCATTATGCCACACCAGGCCATCAAGAACCAACAAATTCATTTTGGAACAAGCAAACCCCACCAGATGAAATTATATTGAATAACTGAAAATCATGCATTACCTATGTGAGGATGAATAAATCTGATGCATTCAAAACAAAGTCAGGGTTCCCAACTGTCAGGAAGGCATAGTTTGATTGAAATACATTCATAGGATTAGAATTCTTTTCCCATTGTTCTCCTGTATTGGTCTAAATTTGACCACAAAAACCTCACCAATTATGGGGAACTTGACCCCCTTTCCTCAGCACTGTCTCACTATTGTTCCTATTCCATTAGAGGAAGAAATTGGAGAACTCTTACCCCAAAATGTGGGGGAAAAACTTAAAGGGGCTTTTGAAAAATCGATGAACCAAAATATTTGGCTTATTTATCAAAACTTTCATAATGCTATATAGTGTGTAATATTTCATTTCATTTCAAGAATTATTGTTTTATCAATATGACTGTGTATATTATGATTCTATCTTTTAGAATGAAATACATAAAATACATGTTAATGAATCACTGAACAGGAAGTATGAAATAATTGTTAATTTCACTTCAGCATAATTATACCATTATATCACTCAATTACTGAAATATGAATTCTTAATTCCTTAAAATAACTACATTGTGCTGCTTTCATTTCAATGATATCGAGATGTAAAATGAACAAACAAATGTGCACAAGCGTGAGAGAGATGGGTGGAGGACGGGGGAGAACGAGAGACAAAAGCATAGAAAATCTGTGTAGTTTCATTTTTTATGTGAAAGTATTAAAAACCTTGAATTTCGAAAAGTAAAGAAAAAAATTACCCACACAGCTTTTCTGATATACTTTATTGTTCCTCTGGATGGCCTATTACTATTAGGATGATGGAGGGATGGGGTTCGTCTGTGGCCGATAATGCGAGATGCCAATCAAATTCAGGAGTGATCCTCCCTCTCTACTCTGGTTTCATAATCCATATTGACACTTTCGATTGAAAAGGGCTGAAAAAATCAAAGACCTAACCACTCCAGAAGATGGACAGCCATCGGTTCCCAGTGATGGGTAGTCGTCATCGATAGGAGGCGCTCTTCAAGAAGAGATAATCTCCATTGTAAATTGAAATACGTTTGAGCCTGACATAGTTTATGTATTGCCACAATATGCTTCAGAGTACTTAATGTAATATATTAATTATCAAAATGTCATGGAAGATTCATGATATCCCTTTGGAGCATTTCATAAAGCATAATCATCAGCATTCTCATTGATAATTGTTATAAGCTACTGTAATCCTTGCATTTGATTGGCTGAAAGCGATTTAGTCAGTGAAAAACACGGGCATGGGGCTTCGTGAAATGCCGCCCGGTTATCTAAGGAAGATGTTAAGAAACTTTTGAAAGTGGATTTAATGGCAAGAACAACTGGTCAAGATTGAATACCAATTATTCTTTCAGCTTTATTTTTTTAAACAAGTTTTCTGACATTTTCTGATGAGAGAATCTGGGCTGACATGTTTCCATGTGATACGCACAACAAAATCATGACAATGTACCAATGCAGTATCTTGGTCTGTAGGTGAAGATCCTTGCACTTTGCCACTATGCGTTGCGCACTCGAAATAATTAAGTATAATTTTTATTTAGTGTGATACACAACACTGTCCGTTTACTATGGTAGAACAATAATTTATCCCAGATTTGATGGGATGGTTTCGAACCCATGTCAAACCTCAGTGAGATAACGCCTTTTGACGCTAAGCCAACACATTTCTTTACATAAGAATCACCAATATGAGAATAAGCACACACGGAAAAGTGTGCTACTTACACATACATCAGTTGTGAAATGATTGCAGGGTTTTATACGTGACCTAGAAAACAAGATGATGTGTACTCCAAGAAAACAAGGAAAAAACCAACATAGAATGCTGACCTTTCTTTTGAAGATAGGATTCCTATGAAGACAAAAAAACCACAAGAAAGGGGGGTAAAAGGAAAGAGGTACTTGGGGTTTGGAGGTGAGGGGATGGCCGTGTTACCTCCGTGAGGTGCTGGTGGCAAACATACACGATTAAAGCACAAATATTGATCTGGCTCCACAATGGAAAGCGGCGCGTCCTTTTGTAGGACGGAAAGTCAAATGGACGATATGGCACGCAGTGAAACAATCATACTCGCGGCTATGGTGTGCTTAACGCTACTTGAACACTCTTGCTATAAGGAGAAGAGAAAGGGGGAATGTCAGGTTGAAACACAAAAGGAATGTTTTTCAGAGTGTCCAAAACTAAATTTCAACATTTCCAGAGTTGAGTGTTGTGGAAGGTAGCCCTCGAGGAACTAAGGGGGGTATTCCTTTGAAAAAAAAGCTTAATAAAAAAACATTCAAGTGACCTGGGTATGAATCTTTAAGGTCAGAGGTTAAAGGTCAGATACAATGGGGCTAAAATGGAGAGATGTGCATCGTTTGTTGGCTATAAAAGCGAAAGCTTTTAACCTATATCAATACAAGATTCTATAGTAATTGTGCAGCTAGTAAGTAAGAATAACACCAAGGGTTGAATCAGCCCGGCTCACAGACCGGGCCGAGAATGGAAGAGAGAGAGAGTGAGAGAGTAGAGGGAACGGGGTACCAAACCACGATGCTGGAGTCTTCTGTGTGCCTTCAGATCAAAGCCTGAACAAATACAGCCGTGATGGGTTTATACAGTCCACCAACCGTACACTTCTTCATCGCGTCAATCATACGAACCGACCGGCCGGCCGGGAGCAAAGGGTGTGAGCCCCCAAGTTCAATCTACTTTTGGTTGTACGGGAGTGAACCCTCAAGCCATTAATGCTTGTCTGTTGCCCCAGGCTACATCCAGATGAATGAATGTATGGATGGATGGATAGGTGGATGAATCGGTAAATAAAAGAAAAGCTAAAAAAAAGAGAAGTTACAGAAATAATTGATATTTTTGGGGTAGAAATAATAAAGAATATTCAGCAGTTAGGCCTGCATTCAGGTCCTGTTATACCAGACTTCAGTGGTATAAATGGATGGATGAATAAAGAAACAAAGGAAAGAAGAAAGGAATGAAGGAAGGAAAGAAAGAATGAAGGACAGAATGAAAGAAGATTGATAGAGGGATGAATGAATGATAAATGAATAACAATGGTTCGCTGAGAAGGAAATTTGATAAATTCTAGAGATTAAATATTTTGTTTTATAGAAAAAATAATATTCAGCTATAATTGTCAGTCTGTTGTCCTAGGCTACACAGAGATGAATGAAAAGATAAATGAATAAATGAATGAAATGGTGGATACACCAGATAAATGGATGAAAAGACAGCTGAAATGGAGAGGGGGCAATAGGATAGCACAAACATCATAATGATAAAATCAAATGAGCAAACACAGATGTATACAGGCACATTATGTGTATCTCTTTTCTTTTTAAGATAATGAAAACAAAAGAAGATCTACTGCAGGAATCCTGATAAACAAGTGAGACAGAGTGATGTAAACAGAAATTGGATTTGAAGAAACGCTGACATTTAAACAATTAGCAAAATGACAAATAAAACCTCAAATATCACAACAATGGCTCAAAGAATGAAACAAACAAATCATGTCAGAAGGCTTAAAGGTCACCTTTGCTGTCTCTGTCCTTTCTTGAAGATTACAAAAAACAAAAACATTCAGTTCTATAAGTTTTTATTCAGTCTATAAATTTTTATAAGATCTGTTACAAATTCAATGTGACCAAAATGGGAAAACATTAGCATGAATATCCGCAAGTAGGCCTACTTATAAACAAAAATATTGTCTATATGCATTTAATATTGATCATGAATTCTACACCCTGAATGAAAAATACAGCACAAAAATTCATAAAATTCAACAGAGTTTTCACATGGTGCTATAAGATATCTCGAACACTATCAACAGACAGACATCGGCTCTAGCTTGTTGCTGTCCCAAGTAACTGATACACCCATAAAGGCATACATAACTGCCTCGGATCTCTGTGGAATTATGGGAATAGAAGTAAAAAGGTCGTGAACTCTGGATGATTTCTTTCTTAGTGTCCCGGGTCATTACCCTAGAAAACCGGAGATAAATGATGTTTATTTCTGCTAGTGATGGTATCGCCTCCCACTTCCAGTACCACAAAACAAAAAACTGAATTGAGTATGACTTAAAGATGGCAGCCCCCTCATCCTCCATGGGGGAGAAAGTCTTTGATAATCAATGATCCAGCAAGATTCCTTCAAGATCTTTTCTACGGCAAATCTGTGCAAATCAATATCAAACTCAGTGTCCAAACTTCTTTTCAGCCTGAAATTATCTCAAACTATTAAGCCTGATATTTTTTTATTCCTTATTTATTTATTCATTTATTTCCACAAAGATTTGTATTCATAATTGCAACTCCAAAAATCAATCATTGCACACTTCTGATTGGGTAAAGTTATAAGATTGTGATAGATTGCAAATTTCAAACAACAGTTCTGATATGGCTAATAATAAAATAATAATAATCTTGATCAGTGATTGTCATTTTGAGATTGATTACACACCGTTGTTTAACAGGGTTCAGCACAGACACAAGTATACTTGAAAAGTTAAAAAGGGTTTAAAATATTCATGCTTGCCTTTTTTATCTTTTTAAAATATTTTTCAAAAGTAAGAGGAACTAATCCTCGACATGAGTAAGCATTTAGAATATGAATATCGGAAAATAATCAAATCAAATCTAACCAGACAACCAATGATGTTTTCTTCAAACTACTTCTGACCTCCCCCAAATCACCCGATCTGGCAGCTCAGCAAAACTAGATGCCCGGGAAAATATACTTCAAAGATTTTTAAGTGAAAAAATTTGAATAAAGATTGGGTGATATAAATAGTTCTAACATTGGAAACAAATCATAATCATTTTTAGAAATATTAGACTGCAAAATCTCAACAGCTTACTATTCTTAGACTTGAATTGAGATACAATCAACAGCTTCGCTAGAATGATATATCAGAAATTGGCTCATTTGCTTATCTCTGAATGTGGCATATATATGTTACCTTTAAAGAAAATTGCCAAAGCCGCTGCCAAATGCATTGCTACTCCGCCCAGCTCTCAATACAGGATATGATCTCAAAGAGACGCAAGGAAATTGAACTTTCCTATCCCTGCCAAAGAAATTATCCTCAAAGTAACGTGTCAGGATCGATAGCTGCGATAATGAGCCGTGCTCGACGAGGACCATGGGCTAGGTAATGGCCCTATTATCACCTCTTTAAACAAGCAAGCAAGCAAAAATGTTCTGTATTTTGTTTGAACACTTTTTATTCTGATTAAAAAAACCCATCTAATTATATCATCACCTATTCAGACAAGCAAGCAAGAAAAAGGGTTTCGTATTTGGTATCTTTATTTTCATTTTTAACTATTGATTTCAACAAAAATCTCATTAATGTAAAAAAAGGAGACATAATTTTCATTTTTAATTTGCACTTTGAACTCTGTATAATTTTGTATTTTTTTAAGCTTCATTTATTTATTTCAAAGGATCCAAATGGTAATTTACTATAAAGATATTATATTTACAATACGTGATACATTTACAAGTACAAGAAAACATTTTAAAATAAATATCAAAGCAAAATGTTCTACTTCTCACTTCTCAATTCAGTTTTTAAGGACTTCCATAATTATAAATAATATGAATAATAGATTATAATGAATAATTATAATCCAACGATAGATGAGTTGCTATAGGCTTTAAATATGGATTGTACAATTTTGCCAGAAGGCAATGGATTAGATTAGGATCCAAGGAGTCATTAAAGACCCAAAAGCTGGAACAGCCGATGTCAATGTTCTAACAGTAAGAGGGACTACAACATCAAATAAATAGTTATTTGAAGGTATCAAATGATTGGAATACGTAGCCATGACTCTGAATTATAGGCCCATCAAGCTTTTGCCGTCACATCAAAGCGGGCTGGTGACTCAGAAAATACCCCTTCGTCTCTGACCCTTATCAAGAAGAGAGAAGAACTGGATTGCCCTCCGAAAATCTAAACCATCTTGAGGTTACCATTGAGGACGCCATAGAAGAATGAAAGTCAGGATGTGTAAGACGAAGAGAGGCAGACAAGACCAATGGGGGCTGTCAATATAGGGGCGTATCTATGGAAATCAGCGTCAGGGTGCTGGAACTGTGCCCCTCTTCCAGCATCCTACCCCCACCACTCACCTTATTATCTGTTTGTTCATCCATTACAAACTTCTAAGTTGGGGGGGGGGGCACTCCCGACACCAATGTGAGGGGGAGAGGATCTCTCTTGCCCCTTTTAATATTGCTTTAATTCACTTTTGTGTCATTGTCTGGCTTCTCATTCATGGAGCAGATAAAGACAAAGATGGGGTATGAATAAAGAAGTGGACCTACCTCTTAAAACTTATACAAAAATTAACAAATAATTTTCAATAAATAGAATATGTTCAAAAGAAAAATTCATGAAAATATAATTTTTCTCTCAATGTGATATTGTGCAGGCAGTAGCAAACCCATTAAATATTCAAATATCTCTTTGTTGCTTTCAAGCTCTTACATGATAGAATGTGATATATCTCACATATTTTTCTTGTTAACCCCCAAAATATTTCAATGAATATTGGCTAACTTGGGTTTTTTTAATACTTTTGAAATTTAAACATTTAAAAAGTTGATTTGCTCTAAATATAATGTATATCTATATATCTATATATATATATATATATATATATACCGGGTAATTTGCTCATATTGAGGAGGGGCAATTCCCCTGTATTTTTTTTTCTATTTTGAAAGTCCTGAAAGAAAAGAAGTACAAGGGTCAGTCAACCCCCTTATGAAATGCAGATATGATTATGCTCCATCTGTGGTTGTCAAAGGGTTAGACAAACACCAGTGATGAATGATAACTTTTATGGAGACCGGAGAAAATCACTTCATGCACAAGATTTTATAGAACGAGAAAGAGATGGAGAAATTCTTCTTGTTGTTGTTTGGAACGGAGGAGGGTCGGGGTTGGGTACGAACTTCATCGATGGACCAATTAGATATTGAGGTAGAGGAACCTAAGACTTACTTGAGACGGGGGTGATTAATTGCATGGCTGGGAGAAATGGACCAGTAGAACAGAGCAAGATAGATGGTTCTTTGACGGAGGATGGGGTTAGGGGGTGGGGTGGGGCGAGGAGGGCGGCACAATCCCTTTGATGTCTACCCCCAAAATTAAAGTCTTGCTCTCTCCCTAACCAACCAACAACAAAACGTTTCAAATTCAATTCCGATTTGGAGCAAAGATACTCCAGAAGCTGGCATACCAGCGGCTGGGCTGAAGGGTCTGCATAACTTAGTGCCGCTGACAGATGAAGCTTGAAGGGGGAGCAGTCCCGGCCTCTAAACCATGCACTCCTGGCCCACGAGGATCTATTTCCTATGCGTCACTCATCAATGGCAAACTTTTACGGCCAGAACGAGGGGAGAGAGACATAGAAAGAGGCCGAAGAAGAGAAAAAGTCAAGTGCAAATCCCTGGCAATGGAGCCCAATTGCCTGCTGGTGACTGGGGCTGGAGAATCGTCGGCAGGCGAAGAATTCCGCATTCATTGAAACGACTATGGAAAGAGCCGGCCGACTCCACACTTGATGGGCCAATGACTCTGGACCCAGTCTTTTTCTCTCTTCCCAGGCGAAGATAAAACCCTCTCTCCCTGCATCACTGAGGTTCTTTGAATTGTTACAAGCCATTTGCCTCACGGCCAAGTTGGTGGGTTCAAGAACATTTAGGCTTGGGTTTGGGTTGTCCTCTGGCAACCTTGTTGAAGTCAGATACACCTGTTATAGACTCAATTTATGTGTCTCTCCTGTGGACTGCTTTCTTAACCCCTTCTCTTCAACCTCCTGGCTATCAACCCCAACATCCAATATTACACTGACCCATTTATCACTTCATCTTCTGTCATGCACTCCCTTTCTCCCCCCCCCCCCTCTCTCTCTCTCATTCACATCTCCCCATTTTTCTCACTCCTTTTTCTCTTTCTTTCCAGCTTTTCCTCTCTTTCTTGGATTTGAATAAATTTGTACCTCCATTTTTGCCTCCATCTTCTCCAAAAAGCATGCTCTCTCATTACCTTTCCTTCTCACTCATGTTTTTATTACAATGAATACCTGAATTGATTTAGATCACTGTCTCTTGATGTTACACTTACAGTGGCATTGCACAAAAGGTTTAACAAATTTTAAGTTAATTCTAAACTTTTGGCCAAAAATCATCCCAAAGCGTTGCAACTATCAAATGATAAATTTAGTAATTTATAATTGATTGCTAGTCTGCTTCTTAACATTGGAAGAATGAATAGATTCCACGTAGTTGAATTATTAACTTGTAAATAAATGTGCTATCGATTCTACAAATAGTCATTGTATCGACCCCTTTTGGGGACGGACTTTCCATTCACTTTCCATTATTTTTATTTTAAAAAACATCTCTTTTCTTTTAAATTAGGGAATTTCAGTGTGATTATTGCGATAGAATTCAAGTTCACGTTCAATCAAAAAGCTGGAAATTTAAGGAAAATGGGGGATGCAAAATCCACTTTGTCATGAGCTCAATGTATAAAAATGCATCAAAATGTTAGACAATAATGCATTGAAGTTACATTACTTGACATGAAAAAAAAAATCTCTAATGCCCCCCCCCCCGGCCCTTCTCCTTTTTCCTTAACCACTAAGGATCATTTTACACAAGGCTCCCCATGCCAAATCAAAAGTAATCAAGGAATACAAGCATTGACCTGCTCACATTAATTACAAGAATATATTTGCAATCAAATCTCAATGCGCTAAACTATTGGTTTCTTTCTCTTGACAAGCAAGATTCACAGAGGGAAATCAGAAATGCAAGGACTGGGAATTCACATCCCTCTTTCAATTATTGTCTCTGATTGCAGAAAAGTGCAAAATCACTCCGCAGCTCAAAACAAAACAGAAGATATTATAAAATCTAATGATACAAAAACACTTTTTTAAAAAGAATACAAGGGCAAGAGCCAGTGAAGGTACAGGTATCAAAAATATGATGAATACATAGGCCAAAGAGGTGATTTACAGGTTTGTGCGTCTCAATGGGATTCAATTGTTGTTAGTTTTTGATGTACTGACAACCAAAATGACAAATCAGAAATGAAAGAAGGGAGAGACAAGGGAAGAAAGAGGTAGACGCAGAAGAGAAAGCATTCTGGGACAGTACAGAAGGGGATTCTAACGGTGATTCTGCGAAAATCTGCACCTCTGCATGAACAGAGGTGGCAGAAAGCCCGAGGCTCATCCAGCCGAAGATGAGTGTGAAAAAGAAAGATACAGGCAGATAGAAGATGGAAGTGAACAGGCAGACAAAAGGGCAAAAGAATAAAACAGATAATGGAGTGTAAGATAGAGAATGGGACAGTAATAGAGAAAACAGAGGAGAGTGAAACAGAGAACAAAAGAGTAAAAGAAAGAATGGGGGAGTGAGAGAGAGAGAATGGGAGAGCAAGGAATAAAACAGGAGTATGAGAAAGAATGGAAGAGTAAGAGAGAGAATGGGTGAGTGACGGAGAGAACTTGAGAGTAAGAGAGAGAATGAAGGAGTAAAACAAAGTACCAGGAAAGCAAAAAGAGAGAAAAGAAATACGAGAGAAAATGGAAGAATAAAAGAGAGAATGGGGAATAAAACAAAGAATGAGAGAGTAAAAGATCAGGAGAAGAAAGAACAGAAATGTGAAACAGAGATAGGGATACCAAGAGAGAGAGAGAAAGATTAAAAACAGAACAGGTGAGTAGGAGAGTGAACGAGAGAATGAATAGAGGACAAGAGTGGATAAAGCCGAGATAGATGGATAGATGAAAATATGGGGAAAACTAGCCGGAGACAATTTGCAATGAATCTTTCTTGCATCGCTGCTCTCTGGCTGCGCTTATCATGTCGTCCAAATCAGTACAAAGTACAGGAACAGGAAGGTATCATTCGTACCAGGATCGGGAGGGGGTGGTAGATGGACATGAATTGGTAGATAACATCATAAATAAGCTGTTAGCAGGCATAGAAAGTGCATCTTTCGAATGGAATATACAGGTTTTTGCACTTTACTTGAGATATATCCTCATCCTTTCCATGTTATATTTTTATTTTTATACGGGAGGTTTTGGGCAAAGGTATGGATGCGCATGGCCACACTCATAAAAGTTTTAAACTCTCTTTTTTTCTTATCTTGTGCATCTCATTCAATTAATAAGTGACTGTTCTTCCAAGCACCAATGACAGAGAAAATGACCACTAGTCTTATCAAAAATGGGGGGAGGGGAATAGAGGGATGATATAGTTCATTTTAGGGACATCCTTAAACATGTTCTATGTATTTCAGAAACTAGTTCTACGCCAATTTTGTGACGATAGATTGAAACTTTAAACTCAAAGAGCAGAGATTCTTCTGAGAAAAAAAATGGGCCAGTTCAATGACTTTGAAGTGTAATTAAAAACATAATACCATCTTCTGATCATTAATGCTATTAATCATGAATGATCATAATGGATTATAAATTACAACCTTCACACAACAATAACTTTCCAGATATTTTTAAAGATTCAAAATATACACTTTGAATACCTTCCATTATTACGTATGAATTATTTACAGCTGCACTAGAAAATGGAGTGGCCTGATTGCGAAGGCAAATGCATCCTCGATAAATGGTGATAGAATGTCATTAGTTTTCTAATTATCTTGCAATCTCGTCCTAAACACATCATCCAAACGTGATTGTAAACTTGAGGAGGGCAGTGTTCCGTCGTTGAAGGCGACAGGCCACTGTACCTGCAGGCCCAAAGAAAACCCAGAAACTGTATAGTTTTCATTTAATTGATTAAAAATTGCCATGCAATTGATAAGTTTGGATGTAAATCACTTATCCTTGGGCTATACTTGCGGGAGTAAAGATGCAGCTTTTGTAGAGCACACGCGCACGCGCACCCCCGTTGGCAAAAGGAAAACAAGTTTAGTGGTGGATTCTCTATGCATGAGTGGAGTGCCTCACACCTATGGTGTATGAAAGAGAAGGGGAAGGAGAGGACAAGGATGGAGAATGGAATGATTTTGTGATGGGATGAGAGCAGTTCATCCATCTCATCTCTTACCCAGCTCTTTTAGAATGCAATTTGCCATATCGCAATAGGCTGTTTGCGTAATGCATCACCACTGAGCTCACCCTCAACCCCTCCAATAATCCCCCTTCATCGTATCAACAACCGATCTGCTCCGTGACCGGGGCAACAGCCAGATGCGTAATTAAAAAGATAAGACGGGAGAAGAAATAATTGCGGAAAAATGTATTTGGGCTTATACATACGACGGTAAAGGTGAGGAAGCGAGCAACATGAACTCGTATAAACCTGCGAACTTGTATCCGTAGGGGGTTAGGTGTACTTTTAGGCTGGGCAGGCGCGTTAGTTACTTTGACACTTTGCAGAGTGGCGATCAGACTTTTTTCAGCCTTTATTTTCGGCATGAATGGACACCTAATTGCATTATGGGTAAAGCGGTTGCCATTTGCCGATCGCCCCGGCACAGTCATCACAGGCTTGGGAAGAAAGGGGAAAAAATAAGAAAATTGGAACAGCACTGATTTGGCTTTGGAAATTTTTCTAGGCCGAAGTGAATGGCACTGTCATAGACTGCGAACCTCGGTAAACAGTCACAGGCACCAGTATCTCCAATGCCGGATAAAAAGAGAAATTCTGCTTTCTTGCTTGTACCATACAGCTGGCGCGTACTGCAAACTTGGGTCTTGTAGACTTTTACTAAATGAACGGTTTACTTTGGAAACACAGAATGCATACAGAGCAGTCATCTTCTCCCCCAGTCTTGCTCAATCTCCAAGTTTTCGGTAAACTTTTTAAGCGAGAGACAGGTAGGCAGCATTAGAAAACCTGGGGTGTGGATGGAGAGAAAAAAACAGTTAGCTGGATAAAAGCTGGTTGCCTGTCGGAGTTTGCTTGCTGGCTGGCTGGCAGGCAGGCTGGAATAAAGTGACACAATAAGTTCAATGGCCGTCTTGCCAACACATACACCCAGCCATCGCTCTCGAGGAATTGTGTAAGAATTGCTGCAAAATTTGAGCCAACAAAGGCGGGAGGGAGAGAACGAGAGAGAAGGGATGAGGATCGTGGGAGATGGAGAGAGAGTGAGGGGAGAGACGACTGCGAGTGGGGAGAAAAGTTTGCCTTCCAGAGACGATCCCCAAAGCCTCTCAAAAGCTCACATAAAAAGCCCCCCAAAACCAACAGCCCCCAGGAGGTAATCCAATCCGTAGGATCGACGGCCAGACCCCGGCTATGAATGCCAGCCAGAGAGAGAGGCAGGAGGTTGCTCCAACCGATGCCACTATTGACACCACCTAAATACCCCCTTGTCAAGTTTGTGGGCATTAGGGTTACCCCAATACAAAGCCCAAATCTCAAGCAATTTGTAGCTTTTTGAAAAGCAACACGAATACCACTTTATCACAATTGTTCGCAGGCTGGCACACGGTTTTCTCCCGGGCACAAAGCGCTGCATTCAACCGCATAAATGCCAATAATTATATTCCAAAATGAGGGTACGTAACTTGCAAACATTGGCGATACCATTATTCCCCACATCTTGCCAAAGTTTTATTCCACGGGTGTAAGTCAGGTTGGAAGGGTGGTGGGGGGGGGAGACATTCCCCTTTCTGGTGATGGTGACAGCTCAATTGGGTACAGCGCTACCATCATTTGAAAAAAGGGTCTATGCAAGTGTATAGACTGTCTGTTTGACTCCCATTATGTACATAACCTGTTTTTCGCTGTTCTCACACTCTGCCTCACTTCTTTTCTCTCGACTGCTCGGTGGCGATTCTTTTTTTTTTTTTCAATCAGTACCAGCTGAAAAACTTTCTGAAAGTACAAAATGTTCCATGACTGAGGAGGGGTCCGACCATTCTACAAGAGTGTGTTGGTGTTGAGTTAAGTTTCACATTGTTTTTATATTGAAAAGGACAGGCAGTTAAAAATATCGAAACAAAAGGAAGACACGTATGAATGAAAAAAATCAGTCATGTCAGTGTGATCATGTTCTTCTCGATTGATTGATGGATGGATGGATTTGTTCTCAATATTCAATATTGAAACAGACAGACAGGCTAATAGCAATCCAAAATGACAAGGAAAACTGTGCTTGCGAATGTAAATTTAGATTTCAACCATGCTTAAATGCACGACAAAGAAACCCCCCGCCCCCATGGCGTCAAATAAATTTGCTTTAAAGATATACAGAATATCAATCAATCCCAGAAAAACTTGAGGATTAAATAAATCTTAAAAATGAATTTCTTTAATTAAAAAAACCCCCACTTTTTAATCTGATTAGGAGATTAATCCTCTTCTTCAATCGCTCTTCCTACATGACCCTTTCTATTTGAACATCATCAATGGGTCAGTGATTTAACGTAGGGTCTAAATCATTTCAAAGATTATCTTTATTGATCGCAAATTATAAGGGCAGGCTTCAATATCGGTCTTTTATTGTGATATAATTGATCACTATGAAGGCAGAGAAATAGAAGATTTTGATAGATTAAACCAGTACATATGGTAACCAAGTGAAGTGGTACCTGTACAACATCTATGGGAGTTAAATAATTCATTCGCCAACGGGTTAACCCAATGCCTACTGGAGCCAAGTGGTGTCTGTACACAGTCTATGGGAATTGGAAGAATCTGTATTCAATGGGTGAATGCGAGAGAAAGTGACTAGAGTAACGCTGCTCATTCTTTCTCCAGGAATTTGGCAAATGATGGAACAAAGTTTTCAATGGAACATTCCCAGTATAAGAATTCCTACTAAACTGCATTAATGATAATTATCAAAATAGACATAACCTGTAATGCAAAAAACAAAAGCCACTGGAGCTGCAGGGTTCTCAAGACTTGATAAAAGAATGTTGAGAAATTCAAGAAGTACGCTTGAAGTGCAAGCGGTACATTAGTGTTTATCGGCGATTTCATCAATTTCAAACATGAATTGATCGAAGCAGGATGCGAGATGAAAATGAAATACCTGTCCATCAATGATGGGGAGCTTTTGCGAGAACAACGACTGCTCTTGCATAGTCAAGAGTGCCTGCTACTATGATCTTAAGTGACTAAAATCAGATAGACACTGAGATTATATCTTCTGTCATGGAAGCGTGTCTCCAATTCCTTAGGAAAAGAGTCAAGAGAGAGAGAGACGGTAAAGAAAAATCAGGATAAAGTACACAGAACCCAGACGTGGAAAAGTACGAAAGCACATACGTTCTAACCCAGACATAGGCAAAACAGGACACAATCTTGTATCTCTTTCGTTACTGAAATCCAAAAGCAATATGGCACCTTCTGTATCTAAGACCCTCACAACCGTCAAACTAGAATAGAATTTGAAAAACAAAACCCACAATATTGCAGGCACTCAGCCATTCTCAAAGAGGACCCTTTTTGCAGAATGTTGTTATGAAATGAGGATATAGCACCTAAGTACATATGCATTCAAATTACTTGAGAGTATCATTTAGAATGAAGTCCATGAAGTAAATATTTTTTTTCAAAATAATTACATTAACCACACAAGCCATCTAATAAAACAAAAATGTATTTTTAAATTGGAGTGTAAAGTATATAAATCCACAATGGTAGAATTGAAATGAAAGCCACAATAAGCTCAAGGGAACCTTGTTTAGCAGAAATGATTTGATAAAAAATATTAATGAAATATTGCTCTTCCACAGAATGAATACAACCATTATGCCATTAACAAATATAACAAAATCAAAATTTTTAACATCTCTTCAATACTTTCAACATCATGAAATAATATTGCAATTATACCATTATAGGAATTATTTTCAGAACGCAGAATGTGTTTTTGGAAGCTTATAAGTATGAATTTCTTGAGGAAAGTAAAAAACAAAAAATAAAAAAAAGCTAGCTCACCCCCCCAGAATAAAAAAAAACCCCTCCTTATTCAATCAATCTGTTTCGTAGAAATCATTTGCTCAGATAATCAGAAAATAACAAAATGAATGAAAAATCTTTTTATAGTTAATTCCATTCATCATGAGAAACAAATTTAATAGAGTTAAGGCCTGCATTAATTCTGGAGAACATAATTTATGTTTCTTACAAGCCAAAATGAAAATATCAAAATAACCCTTTCTTTCAGAGGCTAGAAAACTATAAATATATCAAGAAAATCATTAATACTCCATAAAAATAGGAATAACCATACATTTGGCTCCATAACTGGGAGCATTTCATCATTTATCCTGTTAGAGATTTTTCACCGACAAATTAGCTCTGAGCCAATCAAATGCCAGGATTTTGGTAGCTTTTAACAACTATTCATTGTCAGCCACTGACTAGTTACTTCAAGAAATGCCCCCCTCTCCATGTCATTGCCCTTTGAGAGGGAATGCCAGGGAAAAAATATCACCAAAATATGGTTCTGGATCATAAAAATTCTTTTCTTGCAGCCTGTCTGTCTGAGTGCATGCATGAAACAAAAGGATCATAGTTATGATTTTACTTTCGAGAGGAAAGGGAAGGGAAAAGCCTTCCTTTATTATATTTTCCCTTTGCTCTTGCAAAGTCATCATTCTGACTCTCGAGAGAGATTCGCTACCGTCTTCCTCCTCACATACTCCCCTCGAGCCTAACATAGAGAGGAGCGAGATAGAAGGGCCACGCCCAAACTAACTTCAATTAAGTTTCTTCATTTCAAGAGAAGTCAAGGTAGATCTATAGTGTTGAAAGAGACTCTAATAGGCCTTCTATGACTGAATTCAAAACATTCTCTTTTGTTTCATAACTTTGCCCCCAAATAATTTTATACATTCACAAATGTACCGATAAAACATTGCATTGTATTCATGCTCAAAGTCATGGTCGCTCCCCTTCCCCCTCACATCATCTTTTCCTGTTACTCCCTCCATCAATAATTATGTTTTTTAAATTTCATCTATCTATCTATCTATTTATCTATTATCATTTTTATATCTATTTTATATATTTTATACTTTTTTATATTTATAAGTATTCTATCTTATCTTTATTTTGTTTAATTATTATTAGTATTTTGGGGGGAGGGGAGGGGTTCAGTCCTGCTCCCTTTCTCTACCATTTTACTTTTTTTCACTGTGAAGGTCATCCCTAGAAGTCATGCATATAAAATAGGTCTATGATAGACACATATCACAATTCCTCTGACTGCTATATCATTTGAGCCCCCTACCCCCCCCCCCATGCATGCCCCATTATCCCCTTCCATGCCTCAAACTAGAACATATCTACCATAATAGACGTATATCTTGGCGTATGACCACAATGAAGTTTCCCAGAGGAATAAACCCTATTTATATCTTCCATGCGAAATTTCAAAACATAACATGACAAATATTGTCTAGACGTACACCAGAGATAAAATAACAATCAATAAATAGAATCCACTTATCAACAGGGGGGAAAAAGTCCCTTGTATAAAGTAAATTTCTCCCAATCATGTGCACTTGTGCAACACTATTTGAGAATTCATAACCTCATCTCTTACTTCATTATTCATTTGAATTTGCAATTTCTATTATAGATTTTTGTTTCCATAAAGAAAATATGCTGATTATATAAACGATGGAAGGCAAGACAAAAAATAAAATAAGATTTTTTCATTCTATCTAAAAATAAAATTCATGCCAATGTGGAAAAAAAGCAAAATATGGCAGCTTTCAAATTGTCAGGAACTAAGAAAAAAAATGATGAAACAATATTTGAAGTAGTAATAAGAGAGCATTGTCAGAGACAAAATGTGAAAAATAACAATACTGAGATTGCAATAGGCACAAAGGCCAAATGATGAATAAAGTCAATGTCATGGGTATTTAAAAGAAAATATTGAGCAAGTACACAAATAATGTAATTAATAGTTCTTGAATAGCGCCTTGAGCACTACAGAGAGTGGATTTGGTGCGATATACATGTAAGTCAAATATTTAATTATCATTATTAAAGTCTAAACTGCTACTATCTAGCCGCAGATGCCGCAAAACTTTGAGAAATATGATTCACAATTCACAGAAGCCAATTACATCAGATAATATCACATCAAAGATACGTTTGATTGCCAGAATTGATTTCTGATTTCTTATCAGTATGATGACAGACGAAAAATAAATCACATCATTCTGGGTTGAAAAAATGTAATGCATAAATGGTTGAATAAACAAGAAGAAAATATTCTTGGAAGAAATTATAGTAGGTGTAAAGACTGGAGGAGAGAGACGAAATATCTTGGCTGTGAGCAGTACCACGAACAAAAAAATGAGAGAGATTTGGAGGTGTATTGGAGGTCAAGCTGGTGGTAGTTGTGAGATTTATTGAGTATTTCTGTTGCCTATTTTATGGGGCTTGCCTTGGCTTGAAATGGGCCCAACAGATGCCGAACCCTGGCAGTCAGGCTCCAATCAGACGGCATGTGATACCCTTAACCATCAAAGGCGGCCTGTACACAACACTGAGTGATGAGCCACAATTTTTCTTTTCCTCCATGTTTTCTCGCTCATATTTTCCATTTTTCCAACTCATTTTTTTTGCGTTAAACTTCCATGTTTATGCCCCGATTTGATGTGACGTGATGTTCATGGTGGTGGTAGACATAGAGAAAAAGAAGATGGAAATTCTTCCGCCCCTGAACTTGCCGGAATATGAATGCAGACAAAGCTGCAAACGACAGTTTGAATGTTAGTAATAACATATTACTGGCTCCACTTGGAGTGACACTTCTTAACGAGGTGATATTTCAGATTTGATATATCTTTTCTGCGTGAAAAATATCACTTGTTAGTGAGTTTGTTCACCAATACTTTGTCTTCCGTAGGATAATGGTAATATCTGAGAATGACTATATTGTTAAATAAAACACTGTGAACTCGTAATCACAGCACATCTTGACACTTCATAGTGTTAGGGTGTGGATATATCCCCATGTTAAACTATCTTTTCAAAACTCCATCCAATGTAACTAATTGAGGAACGATTGAGAGACGTCACTACGAATCCATAGCTCATGCATATGCCAGATTAATATCCTAAGCCAATATACCATTAGGTGGGATATTTCTCACCCCGATTCACACATGCGAACAGCCTAAGATTTGCATGGATATTTCCAAGCAACTTAAAAATAGATCATTGCTTTTGAACTTCATATCTTATTTATCTTGCTGATTACATCACACTCTAGACCATTCCCAAGGTGGTTGTCTAAACAAGAAACACAGGTGTCCAATTCTCCCTGCGGCTCTTCTCCCCTTCCTCAACGGCCTTTCAAAATGTCTTTCCCTTACCCTGTATCCTTCTTTTCCCCCTTGTCTTTCCTTTTTCTTGTTTGTTTGTTAAACACATCTTAAGATTTTGAACTGGAGTGTCAAATTGCATTATGTGTTGATGACTTTTGCAGTGCAAATTATTAGCTCCCTTCTGAATTATAGATACAAGGCCACTTTACAACTGCATTGGAATTTAAGCACAGTTACTTAGCAGAATGACTAACTTTAATGGAGTTCAGTCTCTGTATATTAGTTGATATACTGCCCTCTGTTGGGCTGTATTGTTGTTATACTACCAACAGATTTATCTGCTTTCCCCTTGAGTCTTTTTGTGTAAATATCAATACTACCACAAAAAGACCCCCCTTGTGACTCTGTCCAAAAAGTGAGAATTAAACCCAATATTAATTTGAAAATGAACTGGAGATAATTGAATTTAATTCATAAAGGTTTATTCTAGTAAAAACTAAAAAAGAAAAAAGAACATCCATAGAGTGAATTTAAATCTAGTCAGTGGCTAGCAATTAGGCATGCAAAATAATTATTTTTCAAAGTAGCCCAAACAGTATAAACTAATAACAATAAAGGGTGAGCAAACAGTAAAATGACATCACACTAATATATTATGTAAATTGGTAAAAATCATGAATAATACAAAACAAGTTTAATTTGAAGATTATGATTAATTTTCATTTATAATGCACATTTGCTGCCCAAGGGGTTTGAGGTTTCTTGGATAAAAAAAAATAATACAAAGAAGTAAAACATGCTGAAAGAAAAAACAACAGAAACTACCAAAAAGGAAGTGTGTCGGCCATAAATAGGAAGAATTCCAAATTCGTCAAAGGCAGTTTAAGTACCACGTACAACAAACCCCCACTCTTCTCTGTTTATTTTCATGTCCAAGTTTGAAGTACCTATTACCCATGATATCATCCTGCTTTACTTTATCTCTAACCCTCCTCCCTAACCTTCGACCTGCGGAAAAAAGAACAGTTTGGTCATCAGAGGCATTCCACAGTGGAAACTGGAAAGTGTCAGAGTTTTTTAGGGAGAGACAGAAAAAATATTTATGGTCTTGCCAAGTCCATAGGGCATGGGCTCTTTAGGAAAATGTAAACAGTGCATAAAGTAGAAGTACACTGGAGATTTGGTAAGTGATGATCAGTAGTTGAAGTCATAAGGGAGTCATACTTCAAGATAACTACACAGATTTGAGAGGCAACATCCTAAAAATTGATGATTGAAATTACAATATGAATGCTGCCATGATGTCTGCTTTATGGCAGGAGTACAATTTAAAAAAAAATATTCATCTTGCATGGCAAGGTATTACAGAAAGATATTTAATCTTAAACGATTTTTCATTTCATTTTATATAAATACTCGAGATATCATCTACAGTATGGTCATAAAATATGATAAACATTTCAAAATTGATTTAAGACATGATGCGCATACCATTGCCATTGTTCTTATTGCTTTTCCTACACTGTAAAAACTGCGGTGTTAAAACTGACACCAATTGGTGTTAATAGAGGACCAAACCCTGAGGTGTTAAAATTACAACCTAGAGATTAAACATAACACTAAAGAGTGTAAATGTAACAACAAAAGGTGTTGTAATAACACCTATAGGTGTAAAACTAACACCACCAATTTAAAACCGGTGTAAAAGAACTGGTGTTGTCCTCTATGTACACCGGTTAACACCACAGTTTTTGCTGTGTACTAAATAATTATCATAATCTACTATCTCAAGCCAAGACCAGTAAAATAATTCTAGCCCATTTCTCTCAATATCAACATCCCAAATTAAATACCCTTTTTTGCCTTTCTCCTCCCTATTTTCACGTTTTCGCTGCTGACTATCCAACTATCCCCCCCCCCCACTATCTTCATCTTATTCCAACCACTGCTACAATATGAAGTAGTTAAACACAAATCACCCATCCTGACATTAATTACTGTAAATGACTAGATCCTATTAAAACCATCCATTTAGTTTGATCGAAGACAGTTCTCCGATGCTTTCAGGCCTGGAATAAAGAAAAAACTACAAAGCATGCCGATTAAACAGAGTCAATTGACATGATGGCCGCAACCTTCTTTTGTAACTTTTCACCTGGTTAAAGAAAACATTCATGCTTGTAAGACTTTCTATTATTTTTTTAAATATTCTACCTCATCATAAGTAATTTTTATTCATTCATCCCCAAATACATGTATAAAAATTTGACACATTTCAACTTGTCATCAATGAAAGATTACAAAAAGAAAATAATTTCTTGTCATGGGCTGCTTGAAATTGAATCTATTGATATTGTCATGTGTTTCTGCATTTTATTTATAAATCAATAATAAATTAACATTTTCACAAGATTGACAAAGATATAAATTGATATAATAATTGTCACAGTTCAAATGTTACTATTGGAGAGAAAGATAATACTGAAAAAAATACAGGGGCTGGCTATTATAATGAAAAGCACAATATCATTGTAAAACAAAATAATTTTTGAAAGATATTATTTCAGTTATAATATATGAAATTCTAATTGCACCATTTCTGTTGAGATCAAAGGTTCATTGTGCATTGAGAGGAGGAATGGTGGATGAGAAAAAGAATATTCAAAAGTAAACTGAAACATGCTCCACTAAAATTTTGCAAAACTTTCCAGATTTTAAGATCTTTAGATTTACATGCTGATTTTGTTCATACTATATTTTACATTTATCACATCAAAATGACAAGGTAGTAGTTAAACATGAGACATAAGAGCTAATCAAACAGTAGTTTAACAAGACAAAAAACACACATTTTTATAGCAAGACAGGAACATGATACCAGGCCTATCAGCTTTAATATCAAGCACATTTGCTCCATGAAATGAACACATTATGGATGCGCCCTTTAATCATTATTAAGAGTATTTCAAGGAATATATTAAGAATTGAAAGTGAAAAGAATTCAAGCAGGCAGTAAATATCAACAGAAAGGATGGCAAAGGAAAAAAAAGAGGGAAAACTGGAAGAAAGGGAGATATATATACCACAGGAAAGAGATGTATGTTGTCCCTTCATCCTCTTACTTAAAAAGTCTATTATATCGAGAGGTTGGTAATTGGGGAGCAATGATAGCGGCACTTGTTTGAATCGAGTGCAAATTCTGAAGAGAAAAGCCCCGGCCGGGGAATTAAGGCAAAGCAACGGATTCCATCCCCAGATTGAGCGCAATTACATAGAGCTACATGTTTCTCTCCTCCGCATTGAGCCCATAATTACAGGTAGGCAAAGAATGGCAAAACCCACAAATAAACTCTCCAATGTAAGTGATATAGATAACGATGAGGGACTTTCTACCCTTTCATCTTTATCTCCAAGCCCCCTCTCTTTTCTCTCCTTCCCTTTCAATTCAATCCCTGCCCCCCATTCCCTGTGCCAATCTGTTATCAAGCCTGGCTGATCCGTAAATGGCGAGCTTTTGTCCATTAAATTTGCCTTTGTTGCGGGCAATCAGGGGAGACTTCTCGGGCCTGTGGAACGGAAGCCCTATAGTTTTCATTCTGCTAACTGTTAGTGAATGGGTCTGCCCACTCATTAACATGCTGATAAGGTCATCTGTTACGCCTGCTGTCATGTCTTTATAACGATGCCTTCCCCTCTTCATATCACTGGACTCTAGAGGACCAACCTCTCCAGCCAAAAGTGTTATTCTCAAGCCTATTCACACACTGTCGGCTCACTATCCAATTCAATGCCTTATAAACGGTATATCGCTGTGCAATCTATAACAACATCTTAAGGTTATAAACGCCCATAATATAACCGTCTAAACACTCCCTCTGGGATATTAATGATGATTTGAACCATTTTCTCTTTATTTTACCCCAAAAATCAATCTCAGCTATAACCTTCACTTTATCCTCCGATTCTATCTTAGATTCCGTCTTTCTTTCTTGTCTTGTATTTCAAGATCGTCAAAGAATAAAGGTGTGGAGGGGGTTTCTAAACAATAATTCTTTACCAAGACAGTTTTAGATGGTTGTTGATAATTACATGTCAATGAGAATTAATGATGTAATGTTCTATAATAGCAAATGGTCGGTGAAAATCAGTGCAATTCCAATTCAATAAACAATAGGTAGAAGTCTGGTTACATGTTCCACTTGATCTAAAATGAGATGTGAAATTTATATGCTAATCAATATCACTTGAATTTATTGATCATATAAACAATATATGACCTATTTGTGCCATTTTAATGAAGTGTGCAGATAAGTATTTCACATTTTAATCCCCCCCCAAAAAAAAAAGAGACAGAGAAAATAAATCAATAAACAGAACAAAAAATAAACATTTTTAAAAAACATTTGGCAAGGTAATGGAATCATGTTGACAGAAATGTGCAGATATTTCTTGATTTCACAAAAAAACACAATTTAATCACTTCTCTAACATTCACTACAATAATATCACCCTTTTAACCTCCAAAATATCAAAATAACAACAGCAGGCAGCAAAAGTCTTTACATCCTAAATATGCTTAGCAAAAAAGACTTAACTCCCCAAAAAGAAAAAAAAAGAGTTTAATCTCATCAGAACAAGCTGATGTTTATTGGGGCTAGGGCTATAATCCCCCTATAGTCTAGTTATACCCTTCATCTCTTCAAGTGTTACATAAAAGAAGTTTCCTTGACTTCCTCTGGAGAATTACAAAGGCGTCGCCTCCTTTCAGACCCCCCAAATGATGCAGAAAAGGGGGATAATGGTCGCCCCCTACAATGGGGACTCACTTAACCGAGTTATAGCTTCTTGGGTCTGGCAAAGATAATTAGTTATTGATTCTGACCACAATGCAGGCCTCCTTTCTGGCCGCAAAACTGAGCAGCATAAATTGAAAAGTCATGAGAATCACAAAAAAGTAAAATAGTTTAAAGGAGTTAGATCGTCAAGTAGGGGGTGTGGAAGACGTCCTCATAATATTTGACCAGCGTAGTAAATACATGAGGGTGACAGGTGATTCTGCCCTCATGACTGGCAAAAACGGCCACTTAAACTTGCAAAATGGGGGGGGTGCCCATCTTTCCTAAAGTTGCCCCAGTATTGCCATAAACAATATTAAAGAACATTTCGGTAAAATATTCTGGATACAACGTAATCATGGGATATGCTTTTACAGCACAATTACTTGTTGAACACAAAAAGGAGCCCTTGAAGTGAAAGAAATAGCCCCCCCCAAAAAAAATCACCACAAATGTAGCACACTAAAAAGCCCCTAAAAATAAAAGATTTATTTACTATCCTGTTTTTAAATGTGTCTTGTGTATATATTGTGAAAATAAAAACTAAATAAACACATAGGCTTACATGTGGATATGCTAGCCTCAATGGAGGTCAGGACATGTAAGAGATAATTAACACAACAGAGGAAGTAACGGCAATGTCCTTCAAGAATATGTTTCACGGTGGATAATTAACAAATTATTGAATTAAATGTTTGCCCATCCACATTCCATGGTTCAGCTAAAACTAAAGTAGCTTTAATAATTTCCTGTATGTAGCTACACGAAGGCTTACATGAACGTTATATTAAGGTCAATAATGATGATACATTCTCTCGAAAGGGTTGAAGAGGGTCAAAAAAGACAAAGATAAAAATATCAATTAAAATCCTTTAACTGCTATGAATTTAACAGTTTGTTTTGGGAGGTGAAAAGATCAAAAGCCTCCAAAACTCTCCATGGAGCTAGGAGACACTGGATTGACACACAGCAGAAGAAGCAGCAGCAGCCGAGCTCAGCCAGGCGAGTCAACCTTTCTCATGGGGATGCTTAGGCATCCGTTGCCCGTCACCTCCCATGGAAGCCATGGTATGATTGACTCTCTCCTGTGTGTGCATATCCATAGCCTTCTTTCGAGCACTGAAGGAAGGGGGGGGTAGCAAGATTTTTATAAACAGCATTTAGAGGTCAGGGAGTAGGGAGGGGGCAGGGTTTTTTTTTATCTGGCCACCAATCATGGACTACTAGTATTTTCACCATCATAAACATTCTTCATTTTTTCCTTTTCTTTTTTTTTGTCAAATTTTTTTTAATGCTTCTGTTGATTTTTTCTTTTCTAAAGTAGATCAATGGTTTAAAGGGATAAATCATGACCTGCAAAATTTCTTCAATCAATGTTATGACAGTAATGCTTTTATTTTATATTCTGAAAATTTGGGTAAGGCAGATTTATTGCATATTTTCTTGACATCAAATAAATAATGATGAATCTACTAGTGGCAAGCAAGTGGATATCAATAAAACATAACACCCCATCATACATTACAAGCCATACCAAATTAACATTTCTTTTAAGCAGAAATTGATTTATAAACTGAAGAAAAGATCCTTACATATCAACTTTTGAAATGAACATAGCTAAGTATACAGTTGTAGTCCTATTTCACACTCTCCAATATAGATGCATTTCATAATTTCCAAATAATAAATGTGAAGGTAACCCTATAACAATTCAGCCAGTCACTAATGATCTTAAATACTTGCTCATCATGAAATAAATGAGGTGATATCATCTATAAATTACACTGGATCCATTACATAAATTGCAGGATAATTACTAGCTTTTAATGTGTAAATCTACTTGCATTTCTTCACAGAGAGCAGCTAACTGCATGTATTGAATGCAGAGCTTATCCCACATGACGGGTACCAATATTGAAACATTCTTATTGCAAGAAATCAATGAGATTTATATGCCAAAATGGACTAGCAGTAGTATATCGAGGTAGGCGTATATCTAGGTTTTATACCCCTAAAAATACAGTATTCCACATGCAATGTGCTCTTGTATAATTACATTTCTAAACATGATAATCAGCTTCCATTATTTGTTATATTACAGAAGTGTGAACCACTCTCAGTTATGACCTCATCAGCACAGTTCGCTATAATGGCAGATACTCCGGTCTGTTAACACTGCATATAATAACAACATTGATATTGATGCACTTCTTATCAACACATTTCAGCAAGTTATTCAATTCACATTGCATTATTTAAGTATACCAAACAAAATAATCAAAATAATTCCTTAAAAATTTATATTTGTAATAGGTTACATTCACTTAAAGAAGAAATAAATAAATACATCAAAGAATTAGATCATATTTTGTTTGAGATTTAGCTGCACTCAATCACATTACAATTCTTTTCCAAACAATTTTTCTTGGTAAAACCCATACTACTTAAACTTGTTTCAAAATGGGGGCTATGCACTCTCCCTCATCCATCTCCTCCTGATGATTATATGATTGTGGAAACGCACCCAGTAATGAAATTCATGGCCATTGAAGTGCACAAAACATTACAGGAACTGCTAATGATCCTCAGGGGAAGCAACAAATTCAAATTAAAACCAATAGATCAAGCTGGTTGCTAGGACAATCGGCCATATCTATCATATTTTATTCCATTTCTATCTCCTATAACACATACAGCATCCAAATTTTCAAGGCATTTTCTTTTCATAAGCACAGAACTTCTATTGCAATACAACACACTGTTCTGGTAATTAGATATATCTACACTATCTGGTCTTTTAAACCGATTTTGTAATAGAAAATGATATATTAAATGATTTTTCATGGAATACTTTTTCACCAGTACTCTATTTTTAGGAGGAAAAAAAAACGTAATTCAACAAGGTATATAATTGCATGAACTTTAACAGATCTTTTCTGTGTTTCTATGTTGACAAAAGTTCAAGGTACGTTTGCTAATAAAGAAGCATATAGGCCTAATGATACTTATCCAACCAGCTCTTAAAATAAATTATAATTCCATTTTAATAGCATTAGTATAAACTTTATTTCAGTATGAAAATTACATCTGTAACATGCCTAGCCTAGATATACCATGTTTTCTATGCATTCATTGAACAACATGACATTTCCTCATCAATTCTTCTTCTTTATTGCACACTGGGTGTGTTATAGATGATTTTTGTCTGATTTTTTTTTCATTTTAATTCTCATCTTCAGTCGTCCCTGCCATTGCTGAGGCAGCGGGGAAGGTTCAAGGCTTAGCAATTTACATTGTGAGCGGAGCTCGGAGCCGAGAAACGCCACACATGGAAAAAGGACTGCATAATCTGCTTTGTAAAGGGTTGGTGTGAACCGTTTTTAATCGGATTCTATCCCTTTCATTCCTCATGCACTTTTGCCTCAATTAATAGCTGCTCCGTTTCAAAATCCACTCAGAACACAAGTTAATATAAGGCCCCCTGTGACTCGACTCAACTCTAAAGGAGAAGGTTAATATTCTTCCCTCGTTTTGTTTTTGTTTAGGAAGGCTGAATTCTAAGATCGTATTAAAGGATTTATTTAATTTTTTGCCACGTGATCCTTGACATGGTCTGTGCGTCGTCAAGTCGTATGAAAATTATTGTCTGACAAGCAGATCTGCATCTTCATCCCACTAATATTTGCTCTTTTCTTATCTTCATATGATGAAAATACATCAAGAGAATGTTCTACATTACACAAATATCTATATTAACTTTCAGATTACTAAAAAAAATTCTCAAGGTCTAAAAAATCTATTTATATCAGCAATTTTATTTTCTTAAAAAAAAAATATAGACTCAAATAAAAAAGATATATTTGCCCCTTTTGCAAGAAAGGCAATATCTAATCTTTTAGCCCACACTACAACTTGTCTCTCGTCAGTGTAAGTTGAATGAGAATTGACAATTCATGATCTAATGAATGCGGACAGTTTCATTAAGCTAGGGGCAAAAACAGAAAATCTTGTGAAAATTTGATCCTAGGGGTCTGAGGCGAGCAACACTCTCGAATAATTGAATGAGAAAAGTAAATGCCACTCCCTTTACACGCGGCCTGCATCGACAATGCCGTGTACACGTGTTGAATGGAGTCGATAAGCTGCTTCTTCTAGGAGTTTTGCTGCCTAATAAGCTTGGACACGCAGGAATCGCAAGCATAACTCGCCTCTTGCGGATTCAGAGAAAATCATTGCATCAATTGCCCTAACTAAAACTGTTTCTTGAAATATACCTTACAGCTATCATGCAGAGAAGATACATACCTTGAAATTTTGGGGGAGGAGGAAAAGATGCCCTACTTCAAATTAGAAACCCACACATGAGCTTTGAATGTCATAGAGTGTAAGGGACTATAAAGCAACGATTTGTCATTTATATAATACTATTTGACCTGACATGCATTCAAGTATTGATAATATTTACAATTAAATCCAAGAAAATATTTATTCATTTCATCTACATACTATGCTATTAAATACAAATTAGCTAGAGGACATTTTGCAAGATTTTTAAAGGAATTTGCTATTCCAATGTATTGTCGCTCGTAAGAAGTTATGATTATTTCTTTAACGATGTTCTCTTGTTTTTACTAACACAAATGACACCAATATTCTTTGGAAATTTACTGAGAATTCAAGGTTTATTGAATATTTGAAATATTAGATGTGATTAATACTGAAAATCATGAGTAGAAGCCATGGTGTATAGACTGATTATAATCACCTACCATTAAAACCTTTTTTTTTAAATAAAGCTGCAGGATTAAAAACCTAACAAAAGACATTACCAACAGTAAGTTGATGCTTTCCAGAATAATAAATTAAAAGAAAATGTTTCCAACCTATCAAATAAAATTATGTGAAATAAAACTGACCATCCACAAGCCAGTTAAGAGCACAAATTACAATATCAATTTCAAATGCATTTTGGTATTATTATTAAATTGTTTTACAAAAAGAGGAAGACAAACTATCGGTAATAAAGGTATATAGGATTATCAATTACATTCCATCAATTGAATTTCAAAATTACTCTAATCAAGTGTATACTTCTATATTCACCATTGCAACCTATAAATGGAAATTGGAATAATCCTCTCAATTTGAAGAGCCGCCTCTAGCCCTTTAAAGGGGGCTCACTTTCACAGGCCGGTTTGAGGCCTGCGTGAATTCCCCAGGCAAATTCTGGTCAATTTGGCTCCCAGAGCGAGTAACTGGTGGTGTAAGTACAGGCGCAGCTTGGTTCTAGACCTCGTAGCCAATTGAGTAATAAAAAGATTCACAGGAGAACATATCTGACACCGGTTTCATCCCCGTCCCACCCGTCAACAACAATTACTCCACCTGCTAGAAATACAACATTTTCATCACTTACATTCCCTTAAAAAAAATGAATCACATTTTTTCACTGTTTATATCTCAATCAAATCCTCAAATTTTCTCACTCTGCTCTTGTATATTTGATTTTTCCCCCCTCAATGTTGAGATTTAAATGAAGAGATTTTGATATTTTAAATCTCATATTAAAATGTCCAAGACTGCAGCACTAAAACCCCCCCCCAAAAAAAAATAAGCACCCACCCCCCCCCCAACTAAAAAAAAAGTTAAGTCAAAAGGTTATAAAACCTTAAAAGGAAGGGGTTGAGCTGATTGGTAAGAAATTTTAATATGCTCTTATTCTTTAAATGATACAAATTTTGATCTGAAATTTGTTTGGCAAATCAATATAGTGAATCACAGGCTTTCAGAATCTGCAAAAAAAATAAATCTTGAACATTTGACCGAACATTACAGGTTTGAGCCGGTTAGTAAAATCACTGACAATATGTTCACCACTAAAAGTTAATAATAATAGTAATAATTATATTATGACAGTGCTTGTATAGTGCATATCATTGTCGATGTGCGTCTCTCTGCGCTAAATAGGAAAATAGACAAAGAAAGAAAAGTGGATTAAAGCTACTAAGTACTAAAATTATGTATTTTATTAGATATCCCTGCTTACAACTCTTTTTATATACTGTATAGCCAATGATCACAAATTTACAGTAAGTTAATAATAATAATAGGCATTTATAAAGCGCCATCTATCTAGAAATAATCTATTCCAGGGCGCAGTGTTTATTATCAATACCCCGGCTTTAGCCCGAGCTGCCTTTCACTCAATGCATTCAAGGAATTAATTCTGCCGGATACCCATTCACCTTACCTGGGTTGAGTGCAGCACAGTGTGGATAAATTTCTTGCGGAAGGAAATTACACCGTGGCTCGGATTCAAACCCACGACCCTCTGTTTCAAAGTCAAAAGACTAATTCACTGGGCCACAACGCTCCACATGTTCCCATGTTTCAAGGGGATAACAGAGAAGAAAAAGGATAATGCCATGTTTATAATAACCAGTTCTTGCATAGCGCATATTATGTCATAATGTCCCTATGCACTTCCAAAGGACTTGGAAATTAATGTTTTGTTTGGGGTTTTTTTTTGGGGGGGAGCTGTCTGTTGTGTACCAAAATGACTGCATACAATAGCTGGCAAGACCAGAGGCCAATATCTGTTTTCCTTCATCTCAAAGAAAAATAAAACTTAAAAGAAAATAAAATAAATCAGAAAAGAGGCCTAATATTTTCATATCTAATCATGATCAAGAATACCAATTTCAAAGTCAAATACAAAAAAAAATACACATCCAAAAGTGATTCAGGCAGGTGACTGTAACTGCTTGAATAAAGATGGTGCCAATTTGTTTGAGCATATTCAAGCAGTATAAAAGACGGCATAAGATAATGTTTGGAATTGGGATTCTTGTTTGTGTCAACGAGCTCAAAAACGGCAAGAACGCGCCTCTTCAGAGGATTTGAAAAAGGTTGGTCTAATTATTCCCAAGGAAGGAGAAATGCAATGGTTTTGCAACAGAATGCCCATCCCTTTCATGCATCTAAATTAGCTGAATATAAAGTGAATTTATCGGAGGAGATTTCAGCTTGAGCTGGACACGATGATTGGCAGGATATCATTCCCTAGTACATTCTGTCAATGTTAAATTAAGAGGTCCAGTTTGACACCTATCAACCCCCCCCCCTCCTCATTCTGCATCCTCCCTCCTCACCCCTCCCACAACCCTTCCTCCACTATCTTCTGCTCTATGCATTGGATATCTATGTGTGCCTTTGGAAACCCTTCGTATCGTCTTGCGCAGCTTTCGATCGAGAACCGAATTGCGACAGCTAAACCTTCCCCTAGGCATTCTCTATGAGGATTTGGAACTCAATACTTCTCCAATTAGCGTACAGAATAATGGGAATTATTAGGATTTGCATCCATATGTTACAAATACTTCCATCAATTTTGGTCCCAATTTTTTTCCCTCTTTCTTTCCAGGAGAGGTCTCTCCTGTTTGCTTTCAACTTGAACATAATTCAAGAAGAGCAGCAAAGTAAAAGTTTAAGGAAACAAGAATGATCGACAAAGACATTATGGAAACAATGAATAGCACACGTGGAAGGTTGAAATGTACTACAAGTATAATACATCAGTTATATCTCAGTCACATTTGCTCTACGGCGGCTGTACGGCGAGTTGAAAACAGTTCTTTCATTAAATTTAATTCAAACCACCTACATGTAGCTGGTACAAAAACAAATGTTGAAACGGCCGTTTTCGACTCGCCGTACGGCCGACGTAGTGCAAATGTGACCGGGGTATTACTAAACAGTATCTATAAACTCCTATGCCCAGTAACACAAATGTTAGCAATTACCGGTAATCGCTAAATTAAATGTTCTATTAAGATCATTGCTGCATGCGCACTGCACTTAGTAGACTGACTAAGAACCAATCAGAATTATTTGTTCAAATTAGAAATTAATTGCTCACGGGCAGTGAATATGTCTGTCTGCAATGACTGAAGTTCAATATATGAATAATGACAAATACCACATAAAATAGCGGGTCATAGATGATGAATTCCAATAGTGAATATTCAGCAATCATCAAAGTTATTCTATAGCCCTTCAAGGTATTGTTTAACTTTGTGAGCAGCTGATTCAAAAAATTCTCAAACCAAGATGAAACATGTGTACAAGTGCATAACTATTAAACCCTAAAAACAACCATTATTGAGAATGAAAAGCTAAAACTACAAGGCAAACCCCGATTTTGTAAATAGGCGCCTCATAGTTGCCTAAATAGTACACATAAGTGTATGGGATGAAATTAAGATGGTGTTTCTGGTCACTTTATGTTTCAATTTTTGAAGCACTAAATAATTATTTTCAATTGCAGTTTTTTCTGGGCTTCATTTTTGTAACCTATCACAGACACAGGTGACAAGTGTGACCTTCTAGCTCAGAGTTTTTTAACAGTCAAACCAATGTTAACCAATCACTTTAAGATTCTGACTGACTTGAAATTTAACCTGAAGACATATCAAACAGCAGATACTGCTAGTTCTCTCACAGATAAAATGATAATGACCTCTTGGAATATCAATAAACAATGGTACATGGATACTTTTTATACATCATTAACATTGAGAGGGTGAAATCGGATGCCATCCCCATTTGCATGCATAGAGCTCATGTTGCTATGTAAGGGAAAGCTTATGCAAACAATCGTTCATGGGATACTCCCAGGGGAAGGTTAATGGCAGAGTCTCTGTTATGCTCCAAAACAAAAATCTAATATCCCCTCCAAGTTTATTTATCATAGATGAAACAATACAGCTGGTCAAGTTTAGATGTCACCAATGCTGGGAGAATGTTATAAGGGGGGAGGGGGTGCAACAAATAAATATAAGAATATATACATTCCAAAATAATAAGTTGTCATTCAAAATGGATTGATTTCTAAGTATTAAGGCTGTACAGCATGTCATAAGTTCAGTATGGTTTGCAAGGAAAAGGACTGGATATGAGTTGGCCGTAGAGATAATTTTATCTTGCATAATTATCGAGTGTGGGCGTCGAGACTCTTAATCACCACCAAACAACATTGATCCCCAGCCCGAGCCAATTCTGGTCGCCTGTCACATCTAATAAGCACGATTTCCACACAAGCTTATGCAGGTAGAATCCATGGGATATTCTAAGCTTTGGGACTTTTCGGATCATATGTAAGGAACAGCTACTGCTAGGCTATCCCATTAAACAGGATTTTTTTTTAACTAAGCGTGGCAGGGGTCAGAGTTGGAAATATCTGTTGCTAATGACGTATCAGCCCCCTTTCTCTGTTTCCCCCTTCCCCTAATCTTGCCCATCATCTCCCTTCTATCGCTCCCTAAATCACCCTACCCCTCCCCTTTCTCTTGCAATTTTTCTGTTCATGGTACCAGTTAACTGTATGCGAATACGAAAAACATCTCTCTCAAGTTCCATTCCAACTGCTTCTACCGTTCATCCGTCTGTCTATCACAGAATATTTTCATCTCTTTGACTTTTTTTTTGTCATTCTTTTTTGACGTTTCTTCTGCACACACATTCGTTCACTTCCTCCCCCTTTCCCTCTCTCCCCCTCTCCTCTAATTCCCTTTTCCTATTCTATCCTGTGATTCTTATGCCTCTCTCGCTTTCTTTATCTATCTCCCCCCTCTCTTCTCCTTCTCTCCTCTCTCTCTCTCTCTTTCCTTTGATCTCCATTCTATTCCTCTCTGGAACACTATTCCTCTGATAAAAGGTATTGAACTTGTGGGACCATTTGAAGTCCTCTGGTGGTGCTCGAGCCAAGATGATGAAGAGGGAAGGTAATTCCCCAGGGGTGCGGCGGTTCACCCGTCAGCTGTAGTGATCAGCATTCAGCAAGGATTGCTCCAAGATCACCACCCCATCATCACCCCCGCGCCCATGCCAGGCGTCAACTCATTTCCCTCGGCCCCATTTTCATTAAGCATCACTCCTTCCTAATGGGCTAAGGATATCAAACCAATAAGAGGCTGAATTGGACCTTTATCATTGAAATTATTGAGTAAAAATCAAAACAGAAAAGTATATGATGATGACAGAGATTAACTCTGATTGACTAGGTTTAAAAATAGGCAGTTCACGCCCGGTGTTGGTACCCAAAACAAGATGACTTTAACATGTCACATAGCTGTAGAAGGATATCACTACTGCTGAAGAGGCAATTTAATTTATACCAAACAATGAGTGCGTTTAATAGCCCCAAGTTAATCATTAGCGCCACCAATCAGCAAAAAAGACAAAATCACAAATTTAGAGCGCATCTCCCTGCTCCCCAGAGCCCGGCGATTCCCCCGCTCGACGCCGTCCCACGACGCAGCTCGCTCGAGATTCGACGGAAAATCGCCAGCAGCCACGGCAGTCAATCTTATTGCAGGCACATGAACGTGAAGCGCTAACTAATTCACGTAGCCAGCGACGAGTTTGACGGGCATGACATCAATTCCAACCGGGATTATCCACCCTAATCCCATCTCCGTCACTTCAAACAAACCCTTCAGGTATTTTCACCCCAAATATTCCAGAACCCGTCAACGAATTTTTGCAAATAAAGAAATCTTGCATCCATTAATTTAGATAGGCCTGTTTATAGAGTCACAGGCCTGTCCCTCTCTCTCTCTCTTTCTCATTTTACAACTCTACTTGAACATCACACCTTCCTATTTTGATTGAAAATCGAGACCAAAATTTACCCATCAGAGGGGATAATTACAAGAAAATATTTTGACTAGCCATAGAACATTCCTCATCTCATCAGGTATGAATCATTCATTTTACTTTAGACAGAATTGTCAACAATCATAAAATGAGTTTTTAAATGATTCTATCCACTTTAGGAGAAAATATTGTTTTGTTGGGGGCACGAAGAGGGCTAATCCAGTCAATACCTTTTCTCTCGCTCTCGATTCTGATTGACGATAAATACCCCGTCGATTCGAATATTTCATCTGGCGTTCCATCTCAAATGATACTGGCTGACTTTGAAAAGAATGCACACTGTTTGTGATTCTGATTTGCTTCTCGGCAAATTCACGAGTCATTGTCCCCTTAGGAACAGGGAAGAGACAAGATATAGCCATGCCTATCTAATCAGACATCGTAATGTATTCGCCTTTTGGGCTACTCCATCTTTTTGACCAAAATGGATTCCATGCCAGCGCACTTGACTGCAGTGATGTGATACCATCAGAATTATACAGAATATTTGTTTGTCTAATCCAATAAATATTTATGCCACTCAAGCAGAAAAAGGGGGTAACGCCGACACGCTGATATTTAGAGCTTTTCCAGGCTTTTTGAGCTATCTATCTTCTTTGGGTAGAATGGTATTGCTCTCAATACATCAATCTAAAAATTGTATTTTTCATTCTATAAGACTCCTCACTATCTGTATTCTAGTCGAGATTGTTATCTTAAGTAGAAACAATATTACATAAAGTTGATGACATTTCTTCCATCTAGTAGATCCAGATCGAGAAACAGTAAATTAATGAGAGAAAGCAAGAAATTAAAACTATAAAAATAATGACTGAAATTAAAGATGAGATGCAAAAATGCAGAGATTTCCAAGCAATGGGCTTTGAATCTGCAACCAATCATATCTTTCAGCAGCTATCAATCGGAAACCATTCATCCAAACTGACTACATGGAATGATTCATTTCATTCAAGATGGATATTTTTTCTCTGGGAATGCCTGGGCTGCTCAGAGGTTTACGTTCCTTGACCCCTCAAACAACCTGTTGCTATGGCAACAAAGTAAGATGGTGCTAGACCTAACCCCCAATGACAGCCAACTTGCATCCACCTAATGCCTCCATTAGTCTAGTTTTTACACATCCATCCAAAATTTTGAATGCGTTGCGGGGGGTCTTGGGGGAACCGGTTGCTGTATACCGGCAGAAGATAGGTTGGCAGGAACTGTTCTCCTGCGAGATTCCATGGTGTTTCATCCTCTATTAAAATTTCATGACACTCGTGGCTTCGCACCACTGATCGACGGTGACAGCATATTCCTGTGCACTTTAACACCGACTCCTGGCAGCCCCATCGTCAGCAGCACGCGGTCCACCGAGAGTTTCCCCAACTGCATTATTTAGCACGTCTGAGACTGCCTAAACCCCAAGTGCAATCACCAAATGCCTTAACTCGGGCCTTGTATTTCCCCGGGATCCTTAATTTTCTACCTCACTCTCTCTCTCTCCTAACTCGCCGTCCCAAAGGTGGCGAAAAATGAGAAGGAGGCTAATTAAAAATTCAACGCGACTCGGCATGCACGCCAGGGCATCCCAACACCGCATCAAATTAGAAGCTGCTCAAATAGATATCAGGTCGTAATTTCAGAGCTGCGATGAGCGTTAGCGCAGCTTGGGAGAAATAATTCATGCGTAGCGGGGCGATAGGTATGAAAAAATCAAGTAGATAGCAATGAATAAATCTGATATGCTCATCGTTAAAGCAAATGGTTCTTTGGATCATGACCTCCTTATGGTCTTGTGGTGCATGTTTAGATCATTAATTGGAGCTGGGGGAAAAGCTACAGAATATCTTAGGCAAAGAGCTTTCTCTCCAAGAGTACATATCCAAAATAGAATTTCTACATAGTATATCTGGTAGTTTGAATGCTAGTCCAGATAATTTCATGAATTTCATAGAGAATATACATGTATGTTTATTTTTTTCCTTTTCTAGACATGTTAAAAAAGGTCTATCAATACATAAAGGCATTATTGTATAATAGAGTTAAAATATAAATATGAATCATAACACTGACTCAATAATACAACAGAATATTCCAAATTGTTTCCAAGGAAAATTTCATTAAAAATACAAGGTGCTCAATGGCTACATGAAAAACATGAAAAAGACACAAAAATTATTTTCTCTCTAATAGAAATTGTTTAAGTTACCTTCTGTTTAATCTATAAGAAAATGACAAGTAGAAATATCAAAAATATGAAATAAAGCGCTCCCCAAGGATATAAACAAACAAAAACATCAAATCAGAGAAAACGAATGTCACACAGTCGGGCTATCACCCCAAAACCAAGCCCAAATTTTCACTTAAGTCTTGGTTGGTGTGGCGTTGGCATAAAGCATTGGGGATCCAATTAGCTGGTGGATTCGGTAATGACAATTATGGTTCCCCAAGGTGACATTGAACCCACCAATGAAGAACACTTAGCTCGGCTCCTCCAACACAGAAAGACATAGTGCCAGAGTCGAGATTTCATAAAGGTATTCCTTTTTTCTGATCTCTGTCTGTCACTTTTTCCATCTCTTTTTGTCGTTTCTTCATGTCTGTTTATTTAAATGTGTTTCTCTGCTTTCCTCCTCTCCCCTACTTCTCATTCTCCCCCCCCCCCCTTTCTCTCTCTCTTTCTTCACTTTCTCTTCTCGCGCTCCCCCCCCCCCTCTCCTCCTCTTCCGCATCTCCCCTATCCCCCCCTTCTCACCATCCCTCCCTCTCTCTCTTTCTATCTCGCCTACTCCTACACCCTTCTCCACCCCATTCCCTCTTGTGATTCAATGTTTTCAACTATACATAGCTTACTCCACTCCCCCCCCCCCCCCGCTCTTTCATCACTTTTAAAGATTTAATTTCTATCATTTTTCTCCAAAATCTTTGAAAGAAAAGCTTGAGTGACCAGCGACTCATTTCTCAAGGAGAGAGGCACCCATGTATTGATAGGATCTGGTGTTGAAAATATCAATAAAAACACCTTGCCTTGGTGTGGGTGTGAACTTGATACATGGGTCAATGCAAAGATTGTTTAGAGAATCACAGTGAGACGTCCCCAATAGATGGCAGGTGTATGGTTATTACACTATATCCAATGTCCAATAAATCCACCAAAACCTCATTACCACCACGTTCATTAAACATCATTACCATAAAAATGGGATTATTAAATCTTTACAATGGTAATTTCCAAAGAGTATGTGATATCATAGATGCTGATACTTACAAAAAAGTGGGACTTTTTTTCCATTTTTTTTTCTTTACGAGTAATGGCCATCCCTACACCTCATCATAACTCGCTGTCATAACCATTCTTGGTCTGAATGAGCGAGACGATTTCTCAATTTGCTCCAACGATAACTGAAACTCAATTTGTTTCAGTTGCATTGTGGGTTCCATTACTCAGGGAATTTGTGGTCAAAGGTCACGCCAGGAACATTGTCCGATTGCCGTGAACCACGACAGACACAAAGAGAGAAAGGGGAGAGGTATGGGGGGAGAGAGTTGGTCCCTGCTCGGTCATATGAAGAGCGACAATATTGCCCGTGGACTACTTATTGAGAAAACAACTTTCAAGTTTGTACTGCCGCTGGACAAAACCAAATAAAAATGGATTAAGAAATTGGTGCAAGAATGGATTTTGTGACTTCTTGTTTCCAATCCTGTAGACTCTGCCTCGAGTTAAGGTGCAGAAGGATACGCACAAGAGGAACTATGCAAGTGAGGATGGGGTCGGAAATGCTCCTAGCCTCCAAGATGAAGGGAAATATTCCTGTACAGATGGCAGGGATCTCTGAAATTTTGACCTGCGCCATCTAGTTATCATCAAATATCAGAATCCAACACCAAATCCCCTCCGGCATCAAATTCCAGCACACAGGGACTTGGGAACCAGAATATCCTTTTGAGCTTGGAAAAGTTGCTATTTGAATATTGCTTGACTGCCTATATTTTGTTTAATCCAAGAACCATAGGCCTACTGATTGTTCTGATATCAAAATGTTTTTCCAGCAGTGGTTTATTTAGGATGTATTCAAGACTGGATTACCAGAAACCTGGAATTTGCTCAAATAAAACTTAGCAAACAGAACAAATGAATACATATCTCAATGATGAAATATGTGCCATATAGGTCTGAATTATAACAAACATTGCACAATTGTCGGGTGTTTTGGTACAAGGGTTATCATGTCAAATACAATAAAGAACAATGAGGATGTAATTTGAAAAGAAACTATTGAAGTTCCTTGATTCTAACTCACAGCATCATTCTACAAACCATCCCAGTTGGAAATTGCACTTTGCGGTTTGTAGCACACTGAGTGCAAACAGCATGGTCTGTCATAACATATCAAACTCAATACATTAACTGGGTGAACCAAGATGGCTGCCGACCCGATACATGGTATTCAAACCTATTAAAAAGAATGTATACCATAAATAAATACTGCCATCAAGGGCAAGATATATAAGTCACAATAATTGTTTTGTTTCATGATTTATTGAGAAACTTATGATTTGAAGGTGAATAAATCCTAAAATAGGATAAGAAAATAAGATAATAAATAGGCATAATGACGGCAAGGTCAAGATAAGTCATTTTTTAATTTGCACAATAGTTAAGACAAACTGAAAACAATTTTCAGGTACAACAAACTGCAAGCGATTTGTGTTGGTGATTGTGTTGGGAGGTTACTATGGGAATGAGTAACTAATGTAAACATAACATCATACAAATCTACAAGAATTACCTTAATTTCACTACAAACAATCTTCAAGTGATAAATGAATGGCTTGATTGGAAGAGTCTTTGAAGATTCTCCCATTCTCGATTTCCATTTTGAAGGTAAACGTTTTAACCTTTTGGATTCTCTAAAATGACTTTATCTTTCACCGCATTATTACTTCTTACTAAACGGCGCGACAATTGAAGTAAACGTAAGAATACTTGTAGAGGTTTTGAAACATTTATCTCCTTTTCATCTCCTATTATGAAGACCAAGGTATGAAGACATACAGTGGCTGTGTAAAAAATGTGACTCAAAAGGATGTCTCAAAAGGACGGCTCTTTTGGTAGGGCCATTTAATGAAGCAGTTGAAGTGCAGAACACTTTATCGGGCTTCATTTGTGGGGGCTAGTTAGTGAACATTTTTTTACACAAAACTTTGACAATCTCATTTTAGTGTCAAAGGGTTAAGTCAATTACCTTCCTAATCACCTAGCTAGGCATAGATTTAATTCTCCCATATTTCAGAAAATGTGATACTCATGTGTTTACGTTTTCATGGAGAGAAGAATGGACGAAAAATCAATTATATGGGTCACCGATGATCAATTGATCAATTATGGGTGTGTGTCTATTTTCAACAAGGCATGATAACTTAAAATCAATTTGAGTTTCTACACATGATTAAATACACACTTTAAAAAAAACACAAAGAAGAATAGTAATATTTGTATGTGTATCTAATGAATGGAAAATATCTCATTTTTGTTCAGTGACATCTGAATTATTGTCAATTTTCAGCTTGCAAACAGATTATCAAACTAGAGAAATTTGGTACAACAATCTAACTTTCACAATTTGAATCATTGAATAAACAACTTGTTCAAAAGAGAAAAAAATATATCAAAGAGAATAAAGAAAGGAAAACAAAACAACCCCCCCCTTATAAAAAGTTCAAATGATGTTCATAGTTCAGACCATGTCAGGACTGTTGTCCTTGCATTTGCACTTGACCTTCAATGTTCAGAGCCTGCCTACATGGAATATTGGAAAGGGCTTATAAATGACAATGCACATGCCTAGTTACAGAAATAAAAACAAATGATGTTGTCCATGGTGTTTGGGGTTCCCCTCTGGGTCAGCCCCCTCCCCCTCCCTTCCCAACTTGGATGAAACCTTGCCTTTGCCATTCTCCTCCTTCACCTCAAGAGAGCAAGGCCAGTGATGATAGACCAGCCCCTGGGGTCTTAACATGCCAGCATCTCTGGGGAGGTAAATGGGCAGGGGACCCCTGGTGAGCATTCCAGCTCTCATCCAGGGGGCCTTGGGGAGTTGGATTTTTCAATCCTCAGAGAACTGGAAGGGGTGTCCAGTGTCAATGTTGGGATGGCTTGGAGTTGGAGAGAAGGACAGACAGAAAGACGGTCAGACACGCAAACGGACAGATACGCTACATACAGACTGAGGAATAAGAGTTCGCATACTGAAATATGGGAACATATCTATGTATCTACAATACAACAGAGATAGAGTGGGGGAGGGCAGGAAAGAGATTGATGACGGGAGAGGGAGCTGTGTTGGCATTCAGTGTGCTATGTGGCATATCTAGAAAGCAAGGGGCACAAGCCTCAAGTGCCACTCTTGGAAAATAAAAAAAAGGCCTAAATAAAAAAGGTTTAATAAAAAAAATTAATGAACAACAAGAGAAACCAGGGGTGTGAGCCAACGCGGCCCTTCAGATATTATGAAATGGGGGCGGGTGGGGTACTGGAGGGGAGGGTCGATTTCAGGGTTAGTTACTACACAGACCTACACCACTGTTTGTATATCAATATTAGGGCCACTTCCACGTTTCAATAAATCATTAATCAGGACCAAGGTCTGTAAATAAATTCTCATTAAAAAAATACCATCACAGGAAACAAGAATGTCACATTTCATCCAGTCACATTAAGGAATTAAATTGAACAACATAATCTGCATATTCAAAAAAACCAATCGCCCCCGCTCTCCCTCCCTCCCTGAGGAGCAATTATCTCAAGCATCAATTTATGTTTGCGCATTATAATCATCAGCGGGGATATACATCCACAAAGAAACCATTGTTGCATGGGTACAGCCAGATCAGTAATTGTTATTTTTCGATGTCCCATCAATTTAGATTATCGGAGCATTCACTTTGTTACAGGTTAAATCTGATCAATGCAATTCTTACAATTAGCGGCGATGTAATCGCTTGACTTCTGTCATTCCTAATCAAGAAGTTTATGTCGAATATAATGGATTCTTATCGCTCCGCTGAGAAGGAAGAGAAGACCGATATGAAGAAGGTCCCAGATAGTTGATGAGCTAACATTCCACATGCAATCTTCCTCAATCTATTCGGGGTATGCTACATAGCTTATCCAGGAATCATCGCCACCACAGACACTTCACAAAGGGACAGTACCTATCATTATCATTCCAACTCCACTTAATCATTTCCCATTTTTCAAAAAGGACAATCATTTTTTCTTCAGAAATTCCAATTATTCTCCAGAAACACCCAAAATGGACGTGATATGAATCCCAATCATTTTGCCTATACAAGTTGTTGGATATGGAATATGTTTTTGTCACTTTGTGATATTCACTTTGTACAGGTGCAGGTAGGCCTACATTACAAAATGCTCAGTAAAGTCCTGTAAAATAAATATAATCTATACCAGAAACAGTTACAGTGGTTCCGCTGCTAAGTTAATAAGGACAAATATCATATGATACCATGCATGTAGATACATTTTACTCTAGATACATTATGTTATCTTTATACTGCATTGTAAAAATAGGGAGTTGGGAGGTAAAAGTTCAAGTAAACAGTGGTTAATGAAGTACAATAGTACTTTATATATTCACAACAAATCCAACTTTATTTTATAATACTCAATACTCAGTACCAAAAGATACAGGAAGCACAAATTTTCATTTCTCTGTGAGAATCAATTGACCCAGTATGTAAAGTCTATGATGAATAGAGGAGAATCATAATGAGAATTCACTTCCTAATCCTAAACATTAATCAAAATGGTGACCACTTCATCCTTTCATTCATTGCTGTGACCTTTTGTCTGACCCTTGCATTCTGTCATAATTCTGACCTTCCATAAATGAAAATAACTTTTAAAGAAAAAAAATGCTGGAAGATAACATTCTGACTCACTGAAAAGAAATTATAGGACATAAAATGCTTCATAGGGCAAACATACAGATTTTTTAGGGAACAGCAAAACAACATTGTTGTTTAAATTGATTTAAACTGTAAACAGGTATATTAAGAGGAAATAGGATTACAGGGTAAATAAAACACAGATAGATATATTTGAAATAAAAGAAAGAAATAGAGAAAGAGAGAGAGAGAGAAATAAGGGGGCAATAATACTCAGAATATACAGTATAGAGAGGAAGAGAGGAAAATATAAAAATATTTGAAAGAATTTTTGAAAAAATAGATCTCCCTTACTTGAGGTCAACAAATTTACCACCAGAATAGATATATAAGTATATTTTCTAAAAAATAAGTGAATCGATAAACATGCTCTAATTCTAATAGGACCCTACCATGAAATGACATTTCGATGCAAAAAAAATCAGATAAATATTAAGACAAAATATGAAATCTTGAACAACCTTCTTATTTCCCTATCATGTAGGTCTAATATAGAACACCATTAGCAGTATAAATGACAAAGATAAACAAATCTTCAAGCTGTAACTATTTTTGTATAAAATGTATATTTTCTTGAAATGTATATCATCCGACTTGAGCAATATGAAAATGAAATTGATAAACATTTGTAATGTACGTTTCTGAAAGAGCCCTCTTTTCCATCATCTTCATTTTTCAAGGATAATTGTTTTCATGGTATATCTCATTAGTTCTGTTTTTTAATGGCCGAAGTGTTTCGATAATCAAAATCATGAATAATTGCAGGTCTCTATTAAGATCAACTTTTCCTGTCAGATAAACCCAAACATCCTTCCTCTTCGCCTTCAGAACTACCAGTGGAATTATTTCATGACTGATAAACTTTTTTTTTGTTAAACTGCCTCCGAAGCTGCATGTCATTCCTCTCCCAGAAATAAACTGTGAGTGCATTGTTATCTAGCAACAATAGTCATTCTCAATTGGAAAAAAAGCCTCCATCCCAAGAACTTAAAATTAGAAAACAGACAAGAAAGCTTGAAAGCACTGGAAACAATAATCAGATGCTTGCTTCCTTCCTTCCGCCTAAATTTCATTTCTTATTGATTGACGGAAAGATCGAAAGACAAATTTCTGCATTGAAAATACACACAGGTTTACTAAATTTTGTAAGTGGGATGATTCAGGCAAAGATGGGACTGGAGGAGTATAGAGGGGTAACAAGTTGCACCCCCTTTGAGATTAGATAGACACCATTCTCACTACATTCCTAAAACTAATTTACTGGAAACTACTTGTTTCACGTGTAGTGAGAACGGTCGAAGCGATCTTCCAAACTGGTTCAGAAAACCACCTCACGATGTAGTTTTCAAGATCGCTTTGCCTCGTTAAACTGGTTTTAGCGTAATTGAAGTCACAACCGTTCTGAGGGAAGCAATTTTCGCACATTTTGAGCACGCTTCTCCACCCAGGAGGTGTAGAATGCATACGCTGCAGTTTCAAATTTCACGCAAAATGTGACACCCCACTGAGAGCATTTCCATAGCAACAAGATCGCTTTACATGAAGTGATTTCGAAAACCATTTTGTGTGATCAAGTGGGAACGCTAGCAAAGCGATTTTCCAAACTGGTTTCCTGAATCGGTTTCCAGTAAACTAGTTTCAGAAAGCGTCGTGAGAACGGTCTCATAGTTGCTATATGGAAAGTGATCCGAAGCCGGGTATCCCCATTTACACCTTTTGAGATTAAGCGTGGGGATATTTTTCCTCCTCAAAAAAATGCATTTCTGATGATAGCCTTTTAAACCCTGATTGAGTAATACTAGTGTCATTGAGAGAGAAAGTTGTAACATAATGTGTTAAATACATTACAACAAGAATAAAGTTCGGGGGCAAAAACAATAATATCTTAAATTTGAAAAATGTTTCCTGAGAACCAATGATACTTATGAGAACCAACTAAATGGGGATGTGACAAAAAAATGTTTATAAATTCTGCCAAGAAAACTGTCGTAGAGTACTACTGACCAATGTAACCAAAATGTTCTAAATGCATAACAGAACAAAAATATGTAATTACATCAACTTTGTGCTGTGCCATGGAAATTAGAGATCTATCTCAAACAATCAACATTTTCTGATCTTATCAACCCGCAGTCTCTTTCATAACGAGTTGGATATTACCTAAGAAAATTCTTCCTGGCAGATAGCTTTACATTTAATGGATGGTGGTGATTGACAGAATGGATGACCGATCTCCTTTATTTCTCATTTGCTATAATTGATCAGCCCATCTTCTGACATGCATCAAACCCAATCAGTCAAAAAATAATCCCTCCCCCTTCTCATTTAACAATGTCTAAATGAAATCACGTCACCACTCCTAGCTCTTACTCAAGATCAAGTTTATTCATATTTCTGGGTCACATTATGATAGTTTCTTCATTGTTTCTGAATCGTGATAGTGCAACTCTTCCCTTTTTTCACCGAAGGGGGATTTTCTGCGTTCGCACCAACGAGATGTTCGGACAACGCGCTTAACGTCTTTTACACAAGGAATAGTACAATCAAGCAATCAATTGCTTACACACGGGAAAACAATTTGGTGTATTATTTCATCCATCAAATGGGATATTTCCCTCTCTTTGTTTCTTTTCTCCGTTCCCTCTTCTTCTTTTTCTCCACTTCCCACCCTAGCTTGCCTCGTTTAGCGAAAAACTTTCCCTGGAGAACAGGCACCAATCTTCTTACTCTGATAGTGATTGGCACTTTGGTTAGTGTTCCAATCAGTCGCTCAAGGAAATCTACAAGACACCAAAATGAGTTTCTACCTTTCCCCCCAAGAAGAAATTTGGAAATTCTTTAGTTGAAATCATTAATATGCTGTACAAGCTCGGCCCACTGGGAGCAGTCCAATTCAAGCAGTGTGTGTATTTGTTTATATGTATATCAGAGAACAAGTCCACCTATAGAAATGTACAAATTTGTTAGCTAGGGCGAAAAACGGATTTGTAGAAAAAGGTGTTCCGCTTATATCAGCTGTGGTATTTTCTGGGGAAATCAAAGTAGATAAATAGTGCTATTAGGCACTAATAGCAGTATGCATATTGACAGAGTTTATAGGCATACGTACAGCATGAATATCCGGGTATAAAGTTTGCCTGCAAAAATAGATCACAGATCAACACAACCTGTAAACATTAAGATTTCTACACAATATTCATGTTCACTACTTCGTTATCTGCTTGAAATATATTTCCTCCTCTTTATCCTCAGCCGCTTTTTCTTTAAGGATGCCTTGAAAATACTCTCTATTGTTACTACTTCAAATTGTGCAAGAAATCAGGATGAACCCCCCTCTCCCCTTCCATTCCAAACCCACCCCTTCCTTCCCCCTCCTTCCCGTCATTGACAGAAAATAATACAGCATTTTCACGGCTGAGTGGGAAAAATGAGAGCAGATGTGAGCCGGGAAGAGCCCACAATTCTTCTAGATTACTCGCCCCCAGCGAGGTGAAAACTAAGTGGCTCGGTGACTGATTTCTGACCGGGGCTTTTTCACAAAGTGTAATGGAGTGAGAAAAAGTCAATTCTGCCACAATTAAAACAAGACCAAACATCAAGATGATGAGGTGAAGGGAGAATGGTGGCAGTAGGGGGATGGAGATGGAGGGGAGGGGGGGGGGGTAAAGTAAAAGCTACCAGAAACAAGTTCCACAAAATGTCTAGCTAGTTCTGAAGAGCTGCTGCACAATATGACAAATTAATTAACATCAATGTTGTCTATATTCAATTGTGAAAAATGTAAAAATAAATGTCATACAATCCATGGGGGATAGTGAATATGGGTAACTTAAAAATTACAAATATAATGCTAAATGGAGAGTATATAAGAATCCATTCAACAGGTGTAGTTTCATTGTTACTGAATTGAAGCCAGACATTTGCATTTAGACAAGTGTATTAAATATAGGCTAACTGCTGTAATACGACTGATTAAATCAACATTTCCATTGAAAATTTGAAACATGAAGGCCAATATATCCCCTGTCATAATCATATTGGCGCTTCACACGAAAGCGGGATGAACTTGACACAGAAAATGTTAGGGGTGAGAAAATTGGTTCCTCATCAATCAAAGGTAGAAATTCAAAAAAGAAATTATAAATGGTGAGAGAAACGGGACAGCAAATAACAGCAAAAGAAAAAGATAGGGTGCAATACTTCATACCTCAAGTAAAGAATAAATCGTTCAAAGGCCATATGTGGGACTATGGTGAATGATCTTGCTTGTTTGATGCTAATCTCAAAAACTTCCTCGAGAGATAAATATCAGCATCTCTCACTCACAAAAAAAGTTGTTTTACACCCAACCAATCACATAAGAAACTTCAGAGTTATTTTCTGACAGGGAATTCTACCCTCATCATAAAACATCTAAATGATTTAAGTTTAGGCAGAGATTTTGACTGGCCAAATGTTATAAGCTACTAAAACCCTTGCATCTGATTGGCTGAGGGCAGATTAGTCAGTGGAAATCACAGACGAAACTCTCCATGAAACGCTTCCTAGCTATTTCGCCAGTGAAAGCAAAATACAATATCTCCCTGGAAGAAAATAGATACTTTACTCCCCGTAAGGTAGATACTTTTCAAATTACAGGATTTTTATGCAGATTTCTCTACGGTCATGACTGGGGATGTTTCTTGCGTGAAAGCAAAATTTTGAGAACATTTGCATGTGACAAAAGAAGAATTTGCATGTATGCATTTACAATTCGAGCCTTGCTGCAGACACGTAATTGCAAGAACATTTTTCTGGTTAAGGCAGGTGTGAATATAGAAATAATTATTTAATATATTGAGGTTTGATCAAGTTCTTGCAATGAAAATACATTTTTGTGATCTAACCGGTCTGAAAACGCCTAAAACAAGCGAATGGCCAGTGATTCAGTGTTGGAACGAGGACAAGGAATTAGCGATATTTCATGGGGTGGATTAAGCCAGGAAACATCGTCAAGTATGAATAATATATCTTAAGATTCTCTGCTTTCTTTAATATCACTTTAACCATCTAATTTCATCACCTACGGCCACCTTGAGAGGATCAGAGCTCCCGAGGAAGTATATAGCTTCTGTTTTTCTAGTGTTCATTTCACTGACGAGAGAAGGTTGGCACTTCTTGGAAGAGAGAAGATACGTCAATGAGTTGCAGAATTATATTCAGAGAAGAAAATGAATCATAACACTAAACTCAATAACAAGTCACATACTCCAATTCAAGAGAAGCATACACATGGAATAGAAAGTTAACCCACTTTTTCAATTGATTTATATTCCTCCAAGAACAAGACAAAATAGCAGTTTAAATTGTGTCAATACTTTAATGACGGCTTGATTGATTGATGGTGGATGAAATTCATGTGTTGTGATTTTATATAATTGTATAATAATACCTATTTTGATCAATAAAAATTGAATGAAGAAAATGCAGCAAATCAATACAAAATTTTCATTTACCGCATTGCATAATAATATCTTATACCAAATAAAAAAAAATAAAAACATTTATGAACACTAGGAAGATCAACCTACCAGGTCAAAATCCTATTTTCATCAATTTCTTTCATACATGAAAAAGGAATTGAGCAAAGACAATGGATCTCCCCCATACACCGATTGTCTAGCTTAGGAACATCGAATAAAAACATAAAATGTGGCTTCCATACCATAAATTCAGTTTATTGTATTTTCATGTAATATTGGGGAATCAATATAAATACTCTCGTCATTCCTGATTAAAATGGACTGTGACCAGAGAGTCAGGGACCACTCCAATGTTGGATTGAAGTTTACAATCTAACAGATTTAGAAATTTTCAATCTTATACCAATGAAGCTTTCAATCCAAATGGAGTGGTCCCTGACCACAATCTATTAGATTGACTTTAAATCTATGGGATTTAGAGAGAAGGCCTATACAATAAATCCAACAAAGTCAAATTTTATCATCTTCCTAATCCTTTTCATGATTCCATTTGTCTTGAGTGAATACAATTCAGCATTAATGACTATCAATCAACATCCACACCGTAGACTTTGCCACGTTCCTGAGAGTGGCTCTTCACGGGCTCCTTCAACTGAACACACATTTCATGCCAATTATTCATCTAATTTTGCCCGCCGACTGATCGATCATAATAGGCTGTAAGCCCGGTGCTGATTGTATACTTGTAGCATCAACACTCTGGCGTAGAGAGCACCCACTTCAAACTATACACTCATCCCCTTTCTCCCCAATTCTCTTCCCTCCATCTCATGGTCATGTTCACATTTGAAAATAGCTGATACTGACGTTGTTTTACATCCAGTAAATTGTCAATATCTTCATGCCACATTTGCTTCTTAAAACCTTTATTTTATATATGAATGATTTTTTTAAACACATTTGAGAATTTTAAAAATCTTATTTAAGATATTCAATTAAAGCTGAAGTTCTACATAAAGATGGAATAAAAACTACATCATGTAGATTTTCTTAACACCATGAAGCAGCTAAAGAAATACATAAAAAAATCATATTCAAAATACAATTATTAGTAATTATGTTAATTTTGATAGTACATATTAATCCTTGAAACTTAATCCTGGAATTAAAACAATTTTATATGCTTTTGCCTTTTTTCACCTTCTAAATAAAACCCTTGATTTTCTTAAAAGCAGATAAAATATATAACCAATATGATTGGATAATCTTTAAGCTCCCAAACCATGACTACCAGACGAACTTGATCACATGTGAAAGCAGCTCCTACCCATCTTGCCTCTGTGTCTTTGTTTTCATAACATCGGGACGTAACTCTATATTTACCCGGGGTTTTTCGGGCTAATAACCCCCGACTTTATAGCAAGCGAGTGGTAAAATAATACGCCCTGGACTCTTCGCATGGGGGGAGGGGGATCTGAGAATCGGCAAGCCAGCTTTCGGCTGGGCCAAATCCATTCCATCTCCCATCTTTCTTTTTCTTCTCTTCTTTTTTCTCTCCATCTCACCGTCCGCCGGAGAAAACCCCACTCCAGATGGAGAGGAAGTCATTCAAGTAGTCGGATATTAGCCGAGATGCATTTATGCAAAAAAAAATTCCACTCCTCTGCTACTTACCGCTTGTGAGACACAGAGTGCAAGCTCCGGTGCAAAAGCCCCAAATTATTTTCACTTGAACATCATAATTTTTTCCTTAAAAATACAAATTCAAAAATACCTATCTGTTAAACTGCCCATTAATAATCTAAATCTATTCATGCAAAATCAAATATCTGAAAAATATAATTTTTTCATTCTTACTTTAATACTTCATTCTGTAAATGTCAAATTTGGCATTGTTACCATTAATACACATCTTCATAGTAAAGAAGAAAACATCTATTTAAAGAGCAATATGTGAACTCGAGGAAAATCAACTTCATTTCCTGAATTTAAATACAAAAATACATTTTATAAATTAAACAAATCTCTGTTGGTAATGCTAAATTGATTTTCCCTAAATTGATTCATTTTCTTAATGATTTGGAATACTGAATAGCATGCATTGATCAATTTCAAATATGGAACAAACCCTATTTTCTATGCACAACATGGAATAAGGATTCTACACTAATGAAATAAAACCATTCTTTTTCGTGAATCATATTCGAAAACCTCTGGCGATAAAGATACTCCATTTCAAAATCTCAAATTCACCCCACCCACCACAAAAATCAAAGAAAATTGTAAAGAAAGACAGCTGTGAATAATCACTGATAAAACACTTAATCTGATCAATGCATAATATGCTGATGGGCATCAAAATATTGCAGAGTAAAAAAAAAGAAAATCAGAAAGAATCTTCAGCAAAGGAAAAAAAATGACGGATCACCTATTTTTAATTTCTGGATGAAAATCACAATTCAGTTGAGGCCTGAGAAAAAGCATTATGTAGATTGGCGGACAGAGGATTGAAACACTTAAAGAATGAAGAAAGGTGCCGCAAGAGAAATGACATGTTAGCAAAAGAGGTTAGCTATAATACAGATAGACATAGCCTTAATAGGGAGGTAGGTGGTGACTTCAGTTATTATAGAAAGTGATGGTGGAAGTATATTTCAGTGTACTATTCTAAGAATAAATAAATAAACAAGTGGAATGCCTCTGGCCGTCTCACCTGCATCACGCGGTTCAATATAGCAGCAGTGCTGACTTTGAATACTACTCTAACTCGCACAAGATGTTCAGTGATACATGGTTACTCTTATGTCCACTTTTTATGAACTAGACCAATAAACTTACAGAGATATGATGGTTATTCAACAAAAAACCCCAACATGGCCAAAGTTCATTGACCTTACATGACCTTTGACCTTGATCATGTGACCTGAAACTCGCACAGGATGTTCAGTGATACTTGATTACTCTTATGTACAAGTTTCATGAATCAGATCCATAAACTTTCAAAGTTTTGATGGTAATTCAACTGATACACCCACTTCGGCCAAAGTTCATTGACCTTTGACCTTGGTCATGTGACCTGAAACGCGCACAGGATGTTCAGTGATATTTGATTACTCATATGTCCAAGTTTAATGAACTAGACTAATAAACTTTCAAAGTTATGATGGTAATTCAACAGATACCCCCGATTTGGCCAAAGTTCATTGACCCTAAATGACCTTTGACCTTAATCATGAGACCTGAAACTTGTACAAAATATTCAGTGATGCTTGATTACTATTATGTCCAAGTTTCATGAATCAGATCCATAAACTTTCAAAGTTATGATGGGAATTCAACAGATATCCCCAATTCGGCCAAAGTTCATTGACCCTAAATGACCTTTGACCTTGGTCATGTGACGTGAAACTCATGCAGGATGTTCAGTGATACTTGATTAACCTTATGTCCAAGTTTCATGAACTAGGTCCATATATTTTCTAAGTTATGATGACATTTCAAAAACTTAACCTCAGGTTAAGATTTCAATGTTGATTCCTCCAACATGGTCTAAGTTCATTGACCCTAAATGACCTTTGACCTTGATCATGTGACATGAAACTTTAATAGGATGTTCAGTAATACTTGATTAACCTTATGGCCAAGTTTCATGAACTAGGTCCATATACTTTCTAAGTTATGATGTCATTTCAAAAACTTAACCTCAGGTTAAGATTTGATGTTGACGCCGCCGCCGCCGCCGCCGTCGCCGCCGCCGCCGCCGTCGGAAAAGCGGCGCCTATAGTCTCACTCTGCTTCGCAGGTGAGACAAAAAACTACCATTTATAATACTGCTAGAAATTTATGAATTTTCATTGTATTTTACAACTTAATTATAAGATTTGGGAATAAAATGTGCCATTGAACAATGAAATATCTCATATCATATTAGAATATGTAATATGTAGAACGGGATGAGGAAGAGAGAAGAAAGAGAGAGGAAAAAGGGAAGATAGAACGACGGAACGAGGAGACAGTGAGGAAGTGGCAATAACATTTTTTGATGTATGAGCCAATAAGAAGATTAAACAATCATTTGCCGCAAAGTATCAAGATTATCGGCTGTCTGTGGGTCAACCTGATTATGGACACTTTAGGCGATGAGTGCCTCTTCCTCCCTCTCCCCATCTCTCTCCCTCCCTCCTTCACTCTATGTGCTTTCTTTACCTTTGTGCACTCTCTCTCTCTTTCTTCTTCTTGCTTGTCTTATCCCTTTTCCAACTCTTCCCTTTCACCTCTCTACCCCACCCCTCTACTTCTCTCTCCCTCTCTCCCCCTCTCTATCTCCAACTCTGCATCAGTCACCTCTTCTGCATCTTTCCTGCGTCTCTCTCCTCCCCCTCCTACCTCTCCCTCTTCCACACAACACAGGCCATTATTCTTCCTCAAGTCAAGTGGAAATTAGGAAAATGAAATTGCTTCCACTATGGATGTTATCTCCGGCCATCTCGGACTAGTGGGTGTAATTTCACCAATCAATGAAAGTTGCCTGTCGGCCATGCCAAAAAGGCGCTATCAAGGTCTCCGCGATTCACTTCTTCCTTTATTCCGGCCTCGGGGATGCAAGGAATCACCCTCCATCTCATTCTGTATTCCGTAAGAGATAGTGCATTGCGGTTAAGAAGACGACAAGTCCAAGGCGCAGATACAACTTTGTATCAGAAACAGAAAAGCGTTGAAAATTGCAGCCGCTAATCCAGTGTTAAATGAAAGATGCAGGGGAAAATAATAACCCAAATCATAACTTTATCATAATCATAGTCACAATCACAACAGTATTATTTTTATATTTCTTTAAAGGATTTGTAAGTAATGTTATATTTTCATTATGAATTGATAATTCTTATGGAATAATTTCTCCTTTCTTCAATTTGTGCAAGTCGAATTTTGAAACATTAGTTCTTTTAAATTTCAATGTTATCATCATTATCATCAGCACCATTTACCAGCTGATAGGACACTCTCTGGAATCATTCTTATTTAAAAAATTAATTGAGATTGAAAGGAAGATACTGCATACCGTGGTAAAATAGAGAAATTCATTAAAGCAAAAATATATAAACCAAAATAGAACAATTTCAATGTGGTATTCTGCTGACTGGTCCATTAAATCAGATTGAAATTTTGGTTTGTATGATATTGAAATGTTGGCTTTTTTTTTAATGTAGGATCTTACAAAGGCACAATTAACAAGGGAAGCCATTTGCATCTTTTTTCACCACAGAGGGCAGTGTTTAATTCAAGAAGGCTCATTTACTGTCCATTACTAGAAATTGGGGCACTGATTGAGTGGAGACATGCTTTTATTCAAGCTAAGGACATGAGATGAAGACAGTAACACTTAATGGATCCAAAATATTGCACAAATAAGGTTGGAAATGAGTGAAAAGAAGACAAAAAAGAGAAATCTACCCATCATGGGGTCGAATGAAGGAAGAATAGAACGAAGCTGAAGCGGGGAAGCGAAACTCAAGACGGACTTTCGCCACGGGGCTATCCTAAGAAACTAGACTCATCAACATCTGCTAATCCATCCTCTCTCAGACGGAGAAGCTCATTCAAAAACATTGCGATCTGTTTTTCCCGGAGAAGAAACATCTTCCGTACTTCACCTCCGACGAAGGGAGTTCAATTGCAAGCAAAATGATCTGATGACTATTTCAGATGTAGTTTTGCTTGCTTGTTTCCTCCTCGAGTAGTCGTCGTCGAGATTGCAAGGCGATGTAAGGAGACAGTGTGAGCGATATAAATAAGGCTTCTGGGCAGAAATCTAGACACTACAAGTCAAAATATTGTCATCCTTTAATACCGACCCTGAAATTCACCGGGGAGAGAACATTTGTTTTCTTTTTTTCTCCATCTAGTATGAAATCATATAGAATAACTTTATGACAAGTAGAATGTTGGAATGATGAAATGCCAACCTCATTCTCGTAATAAAAACATCCTTTGTCCTGACCAAGGAATGCAAGATAAAAATATCTTGACAAATGAATCGTATTTCCAGATATAAATCAAAGATTACCTCCTATATTCTAGCTACCCAAAAATCATTTTCCATTTCTGTGTTATTTCATAGAAAGAATACATCAATAGTGATGTCTATCTCCTTGCCTTTTCTATGGCTAATCAATATTAGCTGCTGTTTCCAGTGCATTCAAGGAATAAATCCTGCAATGTACCAATTAACATGTACCTCACCTGGATCAAGAGCAGCGCAATGTGGTTAAATTGAAAGGAAACTACACCATTACTGAGATTTGAACCCAATACCCTATGTTTCAAAGGCTAATGTCAGAACCACTCAACCACAATGGTTCAATCATCAGACACTGATAAGTCATTATCGAACATAACTTTTAACTAATCAATGATATTAAAAATGAAAAACTTCATTGCAGATGTGCCACAGAGGGTACTGTAATATTGTTTATCATGCAGTATTCAGAAATTGTATACTTTGCATTAATCACCCTCATATTATCCTCACTAGTTTAGCCCTAGGACCTGTCAGTGACCCAGATAAGTGATGTTTTTGACAAAAGGGGGCCAAACTGACATCACAGAACCTAATTAATTAGTTTCAGTAAAGCCCTTGACCCGGACAGGGGTCAGTGCAGACTTCCTGGTTGCTACTGTCCATTTCCTACAAGGTGTTTCCTTACCACTGGACCGTACAAGGCTTCCTGGAGCAGCTCATCCAGTGCATGCCACATCTGACAGAGAACTTCTGATACATGTACTTTCTAACATGAATGTAGGGACAGTGATTTTCCGCGATCGCGGAAAACGGACGGAATTCACGGAAAAGGCCTTTTGAAACGGAAAGTGGCATTTCAAACGGAAAATCACGGAAAACGTATTTTCCCTCAAAATACACAGAATAGCAACAGAAATTACTCCAAAATAACAACAAAATGAGAATATTAAATGGCCACAAAACCCCAGAAAACACGATCTCACTTCGCTACAATCATGACAATTCACACATCGTGATTGCTCTCGACATCAGCACACTCGATAGTACCCCGCGATCGTACCCGGCCGGCCGGGTTGAGCTTCACATCGCTTCAGATCGCTCAACTGCACGGTCGTGTGTTGCTGCCCTCTACGTTAGAAGATGTAACAGCACGATATCGTGGTCTTAAAATCCAAGATGGCGGATTGGCGAAAGTCGTTGACTGATGATAACGATGTCCAAAAAACCCCAAAATTATCGATGAAATTTAATTTCACCGTAAAATAATGCTAATTATGTGAAAGGTGAGGATGTATGCATGCTAAATCAGTTTGAAAAATCATTTAATACACCAGCATAGATCCGATTAGAACGGATTCTATTGTGTTGTTGGTACAGTAGCAGATACAAATTTTGGCCAGTGCGAGTGTATGCGCTTTGATTTTGCTATTCAATGTGTAAACGGAATTGTCACTTTTCCGTGTGTACAACGTCTATGGGGAAACGGAATTTCCGTTTTCTGACGTGCTGAAACGGAATTTGTGATTTTCTGAAACGGAAAAGGCCATTTTTTGAAACGGAAAATCACTGTCCCTATGAATGGTACAGCCAAAGAAACAAATACCATGTTTCAGAAGAGGGTGTTCCAAGGAGTAGGAACGTCCTTGGCTGTTCTTTCCCAATAATGGGACAAACTGTCCTAATACTTTTCTTCTAGTCTGTTATTTCACTAACATAACTTGCATAAGCATTGTTACAGATTGCTCCTGAGTTGTTAGTACCATTTAAATTATATTTATCTGTCTTGTACGTGATCACTGATTGTAATTCTTCAATACAGGACAGTAGGGCCTTCACTTTCCTCCAGCTAGGCCTTACATCTTAACATCAAAGTATATTAAAGTTAATGATCCAATGTGTCAAGCTCATAGTGCTGTGGCAAAAGTGTCATCAGCAGGGACATTCTCCTACATGGATTGGCAGAGGCTGAGACTGAACATTATCCACTTCAAGATGAAATAGGTTCAACTTAGCATCACCCAAAACTTCTTCCAGTTTGACGTTGCTTTGCCCCTTTAATGGTGCAAAGATGAACCAAATACAGAGTGGGTAAGGAATGGCAACTTTCTTCTTACTTCAGGAGATATGACACTGGTAGATCAACCTACAAATTATATTTTCTTTTGTAGAATTGACACAAGTCAACACTGAGGTGATGAAAACATTCTGTTTGCTTTGAAGCAACACCACATTGCCAAATACATACCATATGATATCGTCACCAAGACAATGGACCTGCAATCATGGGGAACAGAAGAAAAGGAAGGTTGAATGGGAAAGAAAATCTGCCCGATCTCCGAACCTGCGGGTCTACGGAAAGAAACAGGATGCCACGAACCCCAGAAGTTAGAAGAACGGAGGAAAAGGAATTCCTGAAAAGAAAATTTGTGGGATATCTGCCCTCTGCAGTTACTTCCTCGAGGGCAAATCGGACTAGCGAATTAAACATGTAGGAATCCAGAGACTCTCCTCATATGATTCCTTCCCCCATCTACACGTTCTCCTGGCCATGTATACCAAGAGGACGTAGTTCACCTACTCATCTCTCTCCCCTGCAGGCATGTAACTCTGCCTGACTTGCGTTGATTGGGGTCTGCGGTACGTGGGTCTGGTACCGGTCTTCTTTCGCCAGAGAACTGGTGTACATGTATGTCTCTTCCCTCTTCTTCCAGTTAGAATCTCTCCCACTCTCCTTCTTTATGACTGTCTTTCTCTTCCTCTTTCTCTCACTCTCTCTTTCTTTCTCTCTCTACAATTCTCATCCCTTCTCTCTCCTTCCTCCTCATCCCCTCTCACCATATCCCTCTTTCACCCACCCAATCCCTCCCTCCCTCTCACTCTTGCCCAATCTCCTAGATGTCATTATACCAAATCACACCAAATTTAATTCTTTCCCGATTATTGTATCAGATACTCAGATATGGAGCTTGAAATATGTTTAGTGGGCAAAAAAAGATTGATTTCTCCCCTGATTAAGATGAATTGGTGACATAGATATCTCATCATTACTTGAATACAATCACTTGTTTGGAGAAAGGGTGTTGAATTTTACACTAATATGAAGCCAATCTGTTATCCCTTTTGCCATAATTATCCCAATGCCGAGAATGCCGCAAAATAATATTCTTATGAAAAGTAGTTTGAGCAAAATAAAGGGGAAAATTGTAAGGCAGCAAAATAATAAGATATTCATTTGTTGCAATTTTGTGAAATCTATTCATATTGAGCACATTAAACACCCTAACATTGATAACAAATTTAGAGTATGCCTATATAAATACGTGTCTATCATAGGTTATTTTTTTTAAGTTCAAACTATTTCCTTTTAGTTTAGTTAATAAAATTATCTTTATATAAATTAATGTCATTAAAACATTTCTAACTATATTTCATCAAACACACTAAGAGCTTTTCTTAGAAATAGAGAGAAAGAGGTTAAGTTGTTTTTCTTTCATATCTGAATAAATTGTAACATGCACTCTTATTAATAGCAACAGCAACAAAATTAAGTTGATCACTTGGATATGAGGCCTGCATGGAGGCATATCCTTTGAAAATAATCTAAGATTGAAAATAATAATGGAAAATAAATAAGTTCTCTGCATATCTTCTAACAATCATCTATCTAGGCCCAATTACAATTGCTTTCTCGTTTTGGTTTACATTACATAACAAATGTTTTCAGGTAAATTCATACTTTGTACAGCAGAAAGTGGCATCTGCCCCAATACAACAACAATTTGTCGCCAAACCATTTCCACTGATGTAAATGTACATTGACAAGGAATGTGCAAGGTAGTCATTGATAAGAGATTGAGATTAACAATCTGGTCTGAAGGACACCATGATTTAGTAAAAAACATATGGGATATGACAGGCTACATCCACTACTGACCACTTCTCCAGAACTCCGCCCTACACCCCCTGTTCTCACTGGTTTATTCTTCGTATAGCTATGAAAACAATGTAGCTATATCTATGGTGTGAATTGGTAACAAATATGAACTCTGTATATAGGGGACAAAATGGTTTGAAGAATCCAAACCATTTGAGGAAGTATTTATTCTCATTTATCGGAACTTCTATAAACTTCAATTAATTGATTGTAATTTATCTGAACTTTAATATTCAATCTTCAATCAGATAGGACTAGATGTAAGCAATCTGTGGTCAGTTTATGCACAAAATGGAGAAGTTACCAAAGTAACAACAGGCTCAATAATACTCTGGCTGGATCTGTGGGAGTCTTTGGCCAAATCTACCTCCATGAAAAACTAGGACCCATTTCATGACCGCAATGCCCAAATCAGAATGCTCTGTATTAGGGCATATGGCAGACTGTGGTGAAGTTGCAAGAAAGTCTGCGATCACAAATATTTGAGAATGACAAAAACAATCTATCACCTCTACAATGCTGACTACTCTGGTACATTGCTGATAAAAAAAATCCCGTAAGGCCTATGTCAACTGCAATCACCTGTTATAAAATTATTACTTGACAAAAATATTCAGTACAGAACTATACAATATTTGTCTGTACATGAACCATGATTTTTGTTTTAAAACACGTTTCTTTACACATATTTCCTGTAATTTCTCTTGGTCTGAACAGCATTGAATGCCATTCCAACAAGTGGAAGGGGGAAGTAATTGTGGTGGTTTAGTAGCAGAAGGTTAGGAACAAGAAAGGGAATGAGGAAAAACCACATGTCTGCTATAAACAATGCTTAGCAAGCAATTGACTTCACACCTGTTAAACAGTGGACTTATATCTCTTCACCATCTCCTTGCTGCACAGCCTATGGTCCTCAATGTACATAACACAAAAAATATTCCAGAGATCGGAACATGGAATCGAGAATAGAGATCATACATTATCTTTCCCACTGGTTAGCACGTGTATACATGTGCCTTTCTTCAGCGATAATGCATGTTCATATAATGCATTATTCATTGATACATGAATCAACAAATGGGAAGTGGAAGTATATTGGACAAGCAACACACTTGTGGATTTAAAGTTTGAAGTATATCATTGGACTAATAACTGGGTTCAAAAGTCCTAAAAAGAAAAAAAAACGACCCTGTAGCTACTACCAGTAGGAAACAACCGTTATTGTGGTTGGTTTAGCAAGTTTGCGCCTAACAGGCTGCTTGGAATGCTATGAATCCAGTGACCGAGTAATAATAATTGTGAAGCACTTTGAAAAGTCGTAGATTGAATAAGCGCTATATAAATGCCAATTATTATCATTATTACTAGAATGGTGCAATTCAATTGATCACGGGTATAATTAGATAAAATATTGAAATTTTGACAGCAATTCTAATGAAACATAACCAGAGGCCAATGCTTCACATTTGAAACTCAGTCAAGATCTTCATTAGATAAAGAGTAATGCATATGTGTACATTACAACAATGTAGTCATAGACAGTCCAATCAAGATATTAGATCTGGGAATTATATGATCTTATTCCTCTTGCTGAGAATGAATGCCAACATCTACCAACTACCAAAGGTCAACAAAATCCATTGGAAGTTGTGTAATATATAATAGTCATAAACACCATTCCCTGATATTTCTTAAGAATTAAACGTTATCAACCCATTTTTACATTAAGTTACATGTAATAGAGCCTACTACTAAGGTACCGTAGTATGGTTGCATGTCAACACAGCAATCTACGGAGCTCATTAGCAATGAAACATGAGTGATTTGACAAGCGGTTATAATTCCCCCCTTCCCCACTCCAGTCTACACCTGACAGCACTATCAACAGTAATTACACCTCCCAATGGGTACACGAGATGATAGCAAAGGAAGGGAAAAAGAGCTAGCCATGTGATATTGGGGGGAAAGTCCCTAGTTTATTAATGAAGATAGATCCTGTATAGATTTATAGAAGTACCTACATCTAATGGTGGAATCGTGATTATGTACCAGCATTTATGCAGGAATGTAATAAAAGTGTGAATGTATTTGTAATGTATGGCATCATGAAATTCAATAGTGTTTAAACTTCCTGAAATTTACAGCTATTTGAAATTTTAAGGCGTTTTTGCCATTCTGTCAGTGTTGACAGAGCTTTTTCATTGGGGGGAAATCACCTAAAGAGCATTTAGAGCATCTGGTAGTCTACAGCTTGAAATAGTTTATTGTTAGATCATTTTTACAGAATCTTTTTTTAAAAGGGAGAAAAAGAAAAAAGAAGAAATATCAAATATCACCAAAGTACTCAAAACTTAAAATCAAAGACTGGTAGTCTGGTCATTGTTGAGGATTATTCATCAAGAGAAATTGAAATGTAAACCACATTTTTTTAAACACTTCAGTGGTGCAATTAGTAATTGTTTTTGATCCCGGTTGCAACACAGAAGTCCCACTGGGTGTCGGATAAACACTCCTCAATCCCCGCATCCCCCACCCTTGGGTATTGACATAATTGAGAGGAGGGGTGGAAGGAGGGGGGTAAAACAAAGACAATTCCTGACTTGATATTTTTAAAAAGTCCTCCACATTCAGGTGAGTCATTATACAGACAAAAGGGACAAGGCAACTCAGGAAGGACATAAGTTTATCTAGTCTGACGGCGTCCCAAGGGCTCGGTAAATCATCGGGAATGGCTCAGGTTTGGCATGTATCTAGCGGTACATCACCTGGTTAGCCAGAAAGCTTCCTCCGTGTGAACCTAAACCCACCGACCGGCCGCCGCCTCACCAGCCACAAGTCCAAGTACATCTGGATGTGATATGTGGCTGGTTGGGAGGGACAGGGCGACATGAAAAAGCAGCCATGTTCCCCTACCCCCCCCCCCCTTCATAAAGAAAAGGTATCGGACACTGATAAGAAGAAAATAAGATATGCATGAAGTTCCTACACCAAGACACCATGATAGAACCATATTAAAAAAAATAGATAGGCATACACGTATATCTATTATGGTGGTCAAGATACATGTAGGAAAGGAAGATGTCCTTTCCAACCCACCCCTTCCCCCCAAAAAAAAAAATATCTTAATTCAACTAGATAAAAATGAATGAGTAAAAATTCACCTATTTAATTCATCATGGATTGATTACAAAGATCATATGCAATATACAGGCCCTATTCATCAAATGAAATTTAAAAATGTGTTTATCTAATAAAGTTTGAATAAATAATAAAGTAGGCCTAAATGGTAATCATGAACATTAGAAGTTTAGATTTTCATTCAGATATTCAAGTGAAAAAAAAAATTGTTTCTTTCTCTCCCACTTAATAAACTTCCAGTATACTTTTAATGAATGGTCCAAATACAGACTCCCTTAAAAAAGGTGGGTACCAAACTAGAATGTATAACATGTTATAATCAGAACTGAGGATCCATGTTATTGTGTTAGTCATAAGGGATACTATTCAATATACAGTGGGCAATAAGAAAGTTAGATTTTATTTGTGGGTAGGGGCCCATGAGAGAGACAATTGATTGTGGTAGCCAAAAGGTGATCACTTTCAAATCGGGAGCAGACTTTTCGGGACTTACCAAGTACTTAAGTGTCCGCCAGGGAGTTAATAGCTGGGCCTGTTATCATTGAGTGCTGGCTTGTCTGCCGGCTTAAGACCATGGGGGAAGGCTATTATCTCCCAATTCCTGCTCTATTTTGTAAAACACACTTTCCAGATTTGATTTGTCTGACGATTTAGCGGCCAATTCCCTGAGACTTTCCAGGGGATTAGCCTGCGCTAACTGCCTGACAAACTGGTGTTGACATCAGCAAAGGTTGGGTGGGGTAGTGCTGGCATTTTAAAGCAAGGCATACCGGTGGTCAGCAAAGATGTATTGGTTTGTAAATGTATTTGAACCTTTCACCATATCACATCCAAATATTACACCTAAAAATTCCTCTACCATACACATACTGCAATAAGTCCGCATGAATATGAAACTGAAAACAAAAGCGGCCACTCCAGTAATTTCATCATTTCCCCCCTGCAAAAGGACATATTTTTAATACTCTCCATTTTTTGGTGATAATTGGGCAATACCATGAATGTATATCCCACCCCCTGTAGGTTGCCTATTTGTATGTACTGCAGGATCTTCCTGGTGAGTTGTTTCATAAATCTGTTCAAAAGTTACAAGCGACTTTACAAACGACTGGTGATCCTTTCTGGGGAGCTTGATCAACACCTTTGAAAAATTGGCACAAGGCACATAATTACCACAAGATAGAATCCCCAGTAGTTTGTAAAATGTATAGTCGCTCGTAACATATGAACGGCTTTATGAAACACCTCCCTGAAATGATTTTTCACTCCTTTCATATGAAAAGATGAATTGCTCTCAAAATGTAGATAGTTCATGGTGTGAAATATCAATGAAGAAAATGGGGTTGGATGTACAAAAAATTTATTATTCTGTGGAACAGCACCATTGTCTTGACTCTTTCACTGTCTGATCAACGTCAAATTATTTTTTTTTACAAAGTTTGAGAGGAAAGCACTGACCTTGCTGCAACAGCTTAACAGCCAGATGGGATCGACTGAATGCAGCAACCGCTTCAGACAAAAAATCCCTTTGGATGCACTGGAGATAAGTCAACACCGTCGCTCTATACACATGCATCCTCAACAAACAGAGCGAGCGGGGGAAAAATTACCAGAAGTCTTACGGTCAATTGCAACAGAACAACGGGGGAAATTTCGACAGAGATCACGACTAATGGATCTTAAAAGCTTGTGCATCGGAGGAAACAATTCCTCAGCCTCTGGCCTGCACAACAATTGTAAGCAGTGAATGAATGAATGCTGTTTTTTATTATTTGATCAATTAATGTATTTTGGATGTATCATGGATGTAGGTTACAGTGTTGGATTAGTCCTTGTACAAGGATCAATTAGTCCACAATGAACAATATCATTCCTGGATAAATGTTAGTCTTAAGTACATATTGCTGAATGAAACGTGGCTGTCTCATTTGTTCTGAAAATATATCAACAACTGCAGTCCTTTCAAGGCGAATAACCATTCAACTTAAACAAGCATATTTGCCGAATGAAAGCTATTCATGACATTTCAATTTGGGAGAGCGAGTTGACTCTGTCTGTATTGAAAAATAAAAAGCATGGATTTGAAGTTGGTTGACTGAAGACTATGAAGTATGTTGACATACACTAAACACATGTATACACATGTCTATGATTTTTTTTTTAATGAGAGAAAAAAATATACATATTTCCCTCAAATTTTTTAAAAGAGAAATTATATCTTTTGATTGGTAGTGGCAAACTGCAATTACCTCAAAATTTAGAAGTTCATTTTTCTAAAATACAAAATATTTTATTGTGCTCTTTCATATGTTCCTTTAACAGTATCTGCTTGCTTGCAGACTAGCAGTAGCTATGACCTCAAGAAACATTGACCCTGCAAGGAAAAAAAAAGCCAAGCTGAAGGGGGAAAAACAGAATGGTTCTGCCATCTGTATAAACCACTGGATCTAAGGATGAAGCTTCCGAAATACACCTCTTCTGTGACGTTTCAATTCTTGTTTTGAAGACAATTTGCAGTTTTCTTAGCCAGCCCAGATGCAAAGTGGCTATCAAGTTGTGGTTGAGGCAACTAAAATCCACGCCCCCCCCCCCTCCGAAAAGACAAATAAACAAATAATAACATAAATATTTAAAAAAATAAAATAAATAGAACTAAACATTTTTTAAAATAAATTGTCAAAAAATTCAATAGCTACATAGGCCTATATGTGTTTGACTACGGGGAAGAGGAAACATGAATGGGAGCAACAGGAAACAGAAAAATGTACAGGAATTCACTGTAAATTTTTTTTATTATTATAAACTCACACTACATGAAAAATCTCACTAAAAATCAAAATGGACTCGAGTTTTAATTAATAATTTCTGTCTTAAAACGATTGATTTCATATCCAAACCTATAAGGTACATATATAGGCCTATGTCTTAAAGGCACATTCTTAAGACATAAGTCGCTTACACATGTTATATTCTCCTGGCTACAGACCTTACATGAACCTGTCTGAGCTAGGTGACCACTAAATAGGTTGGTCAGGCATTACCACACCATTAAGAGGGGAAAGCAGCTCTCTCAAATGGCATTTTCCACTTTTACCCAAAGATGTTGCGGCATCCCGATTGTGTGGATAAACGCAACGAGTCCTTACTCATCACCAATGCACATGCGCTTCTGGATAGCAGGAGAGAGCAAAATGGCTCAACGGATTTTGTTACTGAAAGAAACTGGGCCAATCCTGAGCTATGATGATGCGCCCCAAATTTTCTCATTTCGCCGGGGTGCATGACCCCAGAGTGATGGCAAAGAAAACTGGAGGCAGTCTTTAAATATTTCTCTCTTCTTCTTCTCTGTACCCTCCCCCTCTTTCTATCTATTTCCCTGCCTATTCCATCGCGGAAATGATGAAAAGAATACATAGCACAGACAATCTGGTGAACTGGTTACAGGGTATTTATCTGGTGAGCTTTGGAAAAGAAAACTATGGACCCATGTGGGATTTTCTTTTGTTACTTTTTCACAAATCCATTGATCATGCCATCCAAGATAGCAAATTTTAGCCAGAGTTGAGAGTTCAGCACAATGGCAAGGTCCCTTGGAGTTCACCCATTTGTTGTCATCAAATAGCATTTTAAGTGAGTTTTCAAGAAAGAATTTATTAGACGGCCACTGGGATCTTGTAATTATATTACCTGGTTATCATTGGTGTCACTCTGGATGAGATTACATGGAGTAAAGTATTTACAAGCACCTACAGGTACACAATGCTGAGAGGGAATTAACATCCATGTGAAATATGTACTGTTACTGTTTTGTGAAAGAACAAATTATAAAAGTAATCAGAATCAATGTGAAGGGGCAATAATTTCAGACTAGTAGAAGACAGACCAGAGGCGAACCTGACCATGGACAAAAAAAAACTACCTTTTCTATAAAATCCGACACTGGAGGAAGAACTAAATCACTCCCTCCATCACACACACACCCACACGACCTTCGCACGTGTTATGACTTCTTGTCTTGCTAATATTTTCATTTCATTAATATCTTTTTGTCGTTCCTTACACCCCTGAAAGTGAAAATGGCGCCAATGGCATTATGCACTCCTCTGCCTCCTAGATAAGGCAGGGGGATAGACTATAAGATTTCGGCCCTTGATTATTTCCTTGATACTGCAATTTAACCAGAACGAACATTCAAAGCCATACAATATGCAAATTGATAAAATTGCCTACAAACCTCATCCTCCTCATACTTTTTTAGACATGTTCTGTAAAAATGTTGCTTTCTTGAAAATGTCATTTAGGCCTACATAATGATGTCGGCCTAAGAACGAAACATGTATTAAGGCCGCACCAATGCAAAAATTCTCTCATTCCCGAGGCTTTGACAGACATTTGCCGATCTATTAATCATCTTTACAATAGGAATGATCTCATTGATAAACTTGGGCATGATTTTTGGCTGTCAGTCACTTCTCCCGACTGTCATCAGCTCATCCCAGGTATACTCACCTCGGCTAGAAACAGCATTTTTAATGGGATCTCTCAGCGTATTGACCAAAATAGTGTTATTCCAGCGGCCAGGGAGAAAGACGATACCGGATGAAAGCATCCCCCCTATCTCTCATCATCGATTCTGATTACCTGCTTGCATTATTTCCACCGACTGACTTATTCAGAGGGGGGAGGGAGGGGGGCAAGGTTTTAGAACAGGAGATGATGATAATAGAGAGGGAAAGGGGAGGAGAGGGGTAACATGAGAAGGAAGAGGGGCATTTTTGTTCCTTCTTTTGATGGAAGTGTTACATCCTTCCTCTATGCTTTATGAGTAACAACCCATCTTGTCTTGTCCCATGTAACCATCAAGGCCAAGGACAGATAGGTACACCTGTAGACCTACCGATTCATTCCTCAGGTACATGTAGAGTCTAGAAACCTGTTCCAATACCTTAGATTAGACCTACATGATTGGGTTCTGCCAATTAAACTCCACTGACTAAAAGAATAGCAACAATTTTCAAAAGTATCTTCAAAATTTATCAAGAAAATATCCTTAAAAGATTCCAGATATCATATCCAAAATAATCATAACATAGCTCTGAGGATTGCACTTCTGGAAAGAACAGTATCACAGTGTAATCACAGAGTGTTCACATAGTGGACTCTGTGAAAATATATTCACACTGTTGAAATGCTCAAATTCAACAGTATGAAGACATTTTCACACTGTGCACACCTCGACAGTGTGACCATTCATGGCATGTTCACATGGTAGTCTATGTGAATACATGTATGTGATTCACTGTTGAAATGCTCAAATTTTACAGTGTGAAGGTGTTTTCACATAGTGCTCCACAGTGAGTTCTACACTGTGGCACACTGCATTCTTTCAAGTAGGGTGCTACCATTAGTGGTGACAGAGAATGGAGTAAATTGTATGCAACACAAAGATATACACTCAATATTCACAACTGATTGTAAGTTTTGTATGTTTTTCAATAGTATTGCAGTTATGCTAAATTGTACAATTAATTGTATCGTACATGGCTGAATCTGGTAGACTTGATGATAAATGTATGGGGCTAAATCTATTGAACATTCTGAATCTTTTATTGACAATCCAAATAAAAGCAGTTCGTGTTCCCTCCCTCTGTTGAAGAGAGACCGGGGGCAGAAATAATTACAACTTAAAATAAACTGTTGATTTTCACCACTAGGTTTCCAAAATTTCAAAGAGTAGATTCGATTAAAGAGCATCAAGACTAAAAACAAGATTTACAGTGCAGACTTTAGAGTTTTGATAATTCCCTTTAAACCATGAGAAGTGCTAGTCTTTCATCAAGGTGCACTTAAAGCCAGGTGATTCACAGGCTGGTAAAGGTTACACGGCCTGGTCAGAAAGTAGAAACAATGCATCATGATGCTGCGATCATCTCAAGCCCCTCGGGAATATCACAGTCCATGCTAACTATAGATCTAAAGGATTCACCATGATTCTACAAAAAATCTGAAATTTCTTTTTGTCATCTGACAGTTATTTTATCTCCTCTTGCAGTCACAATTTCCTCTCTATTTACTAAATTTGTTTAAGATTTAAAAGATAGAGAAAAACGTAGACTGCTGATATTCTTGTGCAATGGAAGAGTTCTTGAAGTATGGCTCATTTGAATTCATAAGTTTGGCTTGGTATTTATTGACAAACTATTCATGATTTCACTCATTTATGATCATTCTATATTATAAGCCAATGTAATGATACATGTATTTGGAGCCCAGACATTACATCATATGTCTATACCCAGCCCCTGATTTAGTCTGCAAGCACAGACCCATATTTGACACTTCAACCAATAACAGGTCTAGAGTGAAGACTAGACTCCAAAGATTCTGTCTACAGGTGTCAAAGACCCAGCCACAGTCCATAGTGAATCTATAGTCTCAGTAATTCAGACACTGTATTATGCACTTATGCAAATTACGAAAACCAGGGGTCTGTGCATGCAGGCCACTCCCGATTGACTTCATTTGCATAAACCTTACTATCATGACCATTGCATCTATTGCATTGTGGCATAAGGTTGTTCGGGACCTAAATCGTTTCTGATTGGCTCCCGAGTCCTATTACCATGGTAATTGATAATGACTGAAAGGTTTCCACCATAGAGCAATGTTATGCAACAGGGCCCCAACTTAACCCACTTACTACTGAATTCTTCTAAACGTACCAAAGGCTTTGTACATGGACAAACCAGTTCAAGTACATGTAGGTCATGGGTTAACCTTCGAAGACTGAATTCTGTAAGTCCCATACAGGGACAACCCAGTTGCAGTACATGTAGGTTATGGGCTATTATTGGACAACTAAATTTTTGTTAGTCTCAATACGCTTCAAGTACATACAGGGACAACCTAGTTCCAGTCTGCAGTGGGTTAAGGAAAGAGATAGTCTGTAAAAAAAAATTAATGGAGATATGAGAGAAGAGGCGGATAAACTATATGCAGGGTGGGTAAGTTAGAGAGAAGGAAAGGGTATAGGAGAGATTGAAGCGCAAAAAAGGATCAAAATGGTGGGAAAATGAAAGAAGGATAATCAATGAATTGCTTCCCCCCCCCCCTCCCCTTCCTATCAGGCCCACACCTGCGGACAGATAGAATCCTTGGAGGGCTATGAATCAAGGCGATTAAGGATTAACGCAAAGCTACAATGGACCACTTCCCCCTGCCTGGAAAGACATGCCAATATGATCAACCAGAAATAGACGCAGGATGACACCGGCCCACAACAATGACTATACTCGACTGGTGTGGTGAGGTCATGAATTTATCTACAGATATCCCACTCTCCGATGTTGTACTGATCATTTATTTCAAGGAGCTGAATGGTTTCTGTAACCAGGTGATCCTAATAAAAGTCGATTACAGAATTCAGTAGTCAACAGAATAATATCTATATGCTGCTCCCATCTACACAAAGTTACTATGTCACTTATTAAAACCTTGAGTTTAAATCAATGAACGAAATCATATACATTTGATTTAATAATAAAATGTATATGTTTTCATTCATTGATTTAACCTCAAGGTTATAAGGTGCATAAATTACTCAAAAGATCACCTTTACCAAGATGGAAAAAAAATAATGTGAACAGCAGTTGAGGGATTTATTTGCTACTTCCCCACCCAGTTTCACCTTGGTGAGGATTAGCTAGTAGTAGGATTAGCAAATACAAATTTGTGTCATTAAATGACATAAGGGCTGGGGAATGACTTGAACGTGGAAAATGGGATCCGGTCTGGAGATGAATTCACACGACCATAATACCTCTATATAAGCTTCTTCCTTAATATGCCTTTAAGGCATTCTCAATCAATACAAATCTATTTGACTTGATACAAATCTGGATATTATCAACCTAGGAGCAGCGCTCTTGTCTGTAGGCCGTCCAAAAACATAAGTAATCCAGTAATATCCTCATTCCTGGCAGATATGATTATTGGGTGAGAGTCTGGCTGAATGGGGGCAAGATTTAAGTAGCATTCAAGAGCTCAGAAATGATGCAATTAACCCACAAGTGGATATAAATCGACAAGTGGATATAAATCGGCAAGAGATGGGCATGGGTCTAGCCAAGCATTATCATCATTACTTCGTTACCATAGACAATATACGAACGGCCGATGACAGCCTCCTCCCATCTTCTTCGGTTCTCCTCCATAAACTTTATTTGGTTTTCCACCAGTGCATGGTGATGGAAATAAACACTATCAGAGGGGTCCGATGATGTATGACCAAGTCAGTCTGGACTTTATACATGTATGATCTGGTATTCCGTGCCTGCACCAGGGACATTGTACTCTCTTGTCATATCCTTCAAAGTACAAATTCTAGGAAACTACCTCTGGCGATTCACTCCATGTGATCCATCCTGAAACTGTTTCATTACAGGTGAAGCAGTAATTAATGCATTTTAACTTAACCTCTTTATTACCAAATAGGTTAATTCCCATATGGTTAATACGGGACCAATAGATTTCAATAGTCAGTGGGTTAATGAACTGCCGAACTCCATCTAGTGGTATCTGCATTAGACCGTTGAATGTGATTTGATGTTGATATTGTACACGTTTTCCATTGAACCTCACCGGAGATTTGCGTAAGTCTGGCATAGGGCTACATGAGTTATTCTTATTAGAATTAAGGCTGTTAAGCATTTCATCACCACACTCATCATTAAAACTCTTTTCCGAATCCATAAAACACATCAAGTCCAACGCCAATTCGATCTATCTATTTATTCTTCGTAACTTCCCCTACCGAAATTTAAGCGTGCCGCTTGCTAGTAACCAGCATACGACCAGCAGGGCGCTCGCTTAATAAGCGAGTGCATGCTAGCGAACAGTCCCTGCTCGCTAAAAGATCGCTTAACTATTACTCTGCACGCATATCACACGCTTATTAAGCTAGCCGCATGCTAGTTACTAGCATGCCGCAAGCTTGCGCAAGCTAGTCGCACGCTTCCCGCAAGCTTGGAAATTTCTGTAGGGGTTGAGGTGTTATCAAGGCTGTTAATGGAGAGGGATTGTCTGCTGTTGGTCTACATTCTCTCAAAACCAGTGAACATTTATTGCCTTCAATATCTTGTAGTTCTTCCTAAAACTTTTGAAGCAACGTAATCAGCATCCACCTAGGATAAAAGAGGGTTAATTGCACGTACCTGTCGATGATCACCGGGTCCGATGGAGTCTCGTTTCTATTGCCACAACTTTTCTTGTCACAGCAGCGGCTGTAAATTAAGAAAAAAAACAGCGGTAAAATTTTAACACATTTAGCACTATAAAACATGTCCAAGCAAGAGTAGAAGCCAGTGCACTTCAGATATCAACCTTGACAAACACAATGACTTGGAGCATATTACAGAGCAACATCCAAACATAACATACTGTGGGGACACAAGACATTTTTTTACTTAGAACACCATGGTTTTTTTTTCTTTATCAAGGGTAACTACTTTAGTTCTGAAGCTGTTCATGAAGCTGGCCCTGAAAAGCATCATAACTCTTCTCCGTCTAAATGTTGAGTACCTTGCAAGAATGTAGAAGGTCCCAATGATATATTAAGTCTTTGGTAGTTCTCGGCCAGGGATTGAACCCACAACCTTCTGTTCATGAGGTGGATGCCATACCACTGAGCCACTATGCATGGAATGGAAATCAAATATTCACATGTTATACCCTTAAAGTGAGGCATAGCCCGAGTTAGTTCAACCTAAACTATGTATCCTTGACATACATTGACCTTAAAATTGTAACCTTTGCTTTTGAAGTCTCATTTTCAAGGTGGAAAAGGAGAGGACGAAATAGCATCCCCATAAACTTGAATACAAGCAGATGGTTTATTATGTACAGATCTCTCCCGGAAAGCCTCATCACAGTGAGATGGGTGACAAAAGCATGGAGACAGAGGCAATGCAGGGAGATAGATATTGGTTTAGGTCTGACGACTCGATTAGAATCATTAATCGAAGGAAACCCACACTTAGCTGGAACCTTCGGAGGTGTCAAGTCATTCCCAAGAGCCAAAATCTCATCCCCTTGTTACTCAATGATTTTTCTCGCTTTATGTCATTATTCCCAGTTATTAGATCATTTTTCTCCTCTCTCTCTCTCTCTCTCCCCGAGTCTCCGCTGATGAAGCATAACAACACAGTTTGGGTTCATGATTTACACTTTACCTGTGAGCCCAACACTGTGGAGTGCGATGTGTTAACAGTGAATGGAAACAAGGACAGGTGGCTATGTATCATAACAGGTTGAATTATAGAACTAAATTACAAGCTCCTTGGTTAAATCATAGAAAGAGAGAGAGGGACAAAGAGAAAGAATAAGAGAGGGGAAGAAAGAATAAGAGAAAGAATAAAAGATATAAGAGCGTAAGGGGAGAGTGTGAAGAGGTATATAGATGTGCAGACATAGTAAAGTTAGGTTTGAAATTCAAAATTTAGTGTTTTGTTTACAAATCAAAGAAATCATGTGATTAGGAAAGACAAAACAGAATATACAAGATAAAAATAAAATTTGAGGCAAACAGAAAGCTGAACTTGGTGAAAATAATCAAAGCCAGGGCCTACGCATGAGAAATTAATTTCATACAGCTACGTCAACATAATCCCTTTTTTACTTTGTTCATTTCTTTACTTCCTGCAAAATATTACTGCTGCCGATCATGCACAGTGCCAGGGAATAAGAAAGGGGGTCGAGATATGTGTCATCATTTTTTGGGGGGTCTGAATTGAATGATACAGGTACGGTTTGGGCACATATCCTGTATGCCACTTTTAGCCGCTTTCCAGTCCAGGCTTACAAAAATGACTTTGAAAAGAGCAAGCTACCATGCGACGTCCCCCTTCCAGATGGAGGGACCAACTCAGAAGCGATGTGGGTCTCCCTCTACTGGATGCTGTAGACCTAGCCCAGGGCTGAACTGAATGGAAAAGGATCACCCTTAGGAGAGCGAAGGGACACACCGTCCTATACACCGTCATATAGTTACATGACTAAGAACTTTGTTATAATTTATGGTCTTCTTTCCTCTTTGTACCTTTCCTAATTTTAAAAACCTTTTTTCTACGTTTTGTTGTGAAAAATCATTTTGGACAGCTACCCCCCCCCCCCAACTATGTTAATTGATAACATAACTAACATGAGGTATTTAAAAAAATAGCAATCAATAGTTCATACCAATTGTTTTGGACAAAAACAAACCACTAAAAAAAATGCTATTATTTTTTTTTCGAAATTTACACAATGTTTATTGATTTCTGATGTGTGTAAAGTATATCCCCTGTTTAATCAAAACAAGACACAACTTGTAAGTCTGCATGCCGGTTGCTTATGGCTTCAGGAAAAGAAAATATGAAATGATAAAAAAATGAAGATTAAATGAGAGAAGAGAAGAGACAGGTGGAAGACATCATGAATGGCAACCCTCCGTAGCTGGGCGCCCCAGGAAAATATTGCTTTCATATTACGGCCCAACACAAAGAGATAAGTTGTCATTAGATACAGCCACGCCGCTCAATTCACCCCCCCCCCCATTCTTCTTCTCAGAGCCATTCAAGTAACTCGAACTCCGCTTGGTCAGGTTTGGGGGCAAATCTGAGGTGAAGACAATTTCTGTTTTCTTTTTAATATTTTGTTGGCGGATGAGAGAAAAATTTCGCTGTTATCCTTTCATCCAATTTTCACTCTTGCTCTTCTTTGACAGGGAGAGTAAAAGGAGGCTTTCGTTTGAAATTAGAAGAAGCGTCATTGCTACTAGCTATTATTTATAAAATTAACTGGAACTCGATACCGTCTCCAATCATGATGAGCATGTACATGAGCCAATCAGCAGGCTTCGATACATGTCCATAACTTTGATTGAAACTGAGTTTTTACGAGAGTGGAGGTAGAGAAAGCTCCTGGCCTCGCTGTTGGCAAATTACTGAATGTTTCTGAAGTTACAAGAAGCCAAAAATAACTTAGTTTTCCTCTCTTTTGAACGATAACATTTCTCGACTTGAACATACAACTTGGGGATAATCGTGTTTATTTTTTATTTGATGGGGTGTTTATTGGAATGTCAAAATACAGACAGCCCTCTAAAGCGATATGTTTCATTCAACAATATGAACAAAAATAAGACATCAACAATACTGGTGTACGATGACAGTGAGAGAAAAATGAAATGTGTTGCCTTTTTATCATTAAAAGCCATATCAAGGACATAACAAGAACTAAAGATTTATCATATAATGTTTCATTATTCAGTGGTACTAATTTTTTTAATCACACTAAAAAAAGTTCAGATTATCATTCACAGAACATTATTGTCTCCCTTTTAATAGCTAGATAAATTTTAACAAGCCACTTTTTTAAACAAATTCAAATAAATCATTTTTTAATGAAAACTGTGCAAGAAAAATGTCTCTTAACCCTGATTAACTATCCAGCATTGCCTCTACATGTAGAATTTAATGCATAGGACCATTTTATCAAAGAAAGCATTATTGATCTCTTTTAAGAAGCAATCACACCAATGTACTCTAAATTCTAAATGTCTCCCTTACATCTCAAGATTGCCAACTCAAAGAGTCGACGAGAGAGGCAGGATGATCACAGACGAGGCACTTGAAACAAGCGCACACATTGCCCATCCTCGGCGTTTGTTCCATTAGCGCATGAAGCAACAGTTAGGGGAAACGGGGCTCAAGTGCCTACTCCACCCACATCAAACAGTTTGGAGAGTTGGCGTAAAGGAGCGAGTGAACGGCCTGTTGCTCTGCCCTCCACTCAATCCACTTAGTTTATCTATCGCTCTCCCCCCTCCCACTCACAATTTTCTTCGAGAAGTTTAAGTAATTTACCTAAAGAAAGTTTATGATTCTTTTCTTTTCTACTCAATAATACACAGTGCTTCTAACCTACAGTATATGTACATTAGCATCATGTCAAGATTTACATAAAAATTAATGCATTCAACTACTACATTAAAGTTGATATTTACTTGATAACATAATCACTGTAGGGCATAAATAAATTGGGCCAAGAGCCTAAACAAATTAGACAAATTTTTAGAGTTGAAAAGTTTCACTTGTGACCAAAACATAAACATATTATTTTAGCCCATCTCTACATTTACAATTTCTTCCTTTTAATCATATAGGCCTATTTATATCATACAAACTGTCCTTGATTATAAACTACCCATTATCTACAAACTAATCACAATCCCACCTGCCCTCCCCAGTCTTAAATGATTTTTTTTTCATCTCAAATTTTAAACTTTCTTGATTCATTTCAATCCTGTATTTCAAATATACACAGTCATGAATCATCAATTATTCATCACCTACAAACCATTTACATAATGCATTGTTGATTTTAAAGCCCAATAACACTACGACCCCCCTGCCCCCTCCACCACCACCACCACCACCAACTTAACCCCCTTTCCAACCCCACCTGCCCTCCCCATGGCCAATTCTTCACCCCTGTTACTGATTGATCACAGAGAGCCCGCTCCTCCTGGGGGTCAAGCGAGTCTTCTTTAGGGGTCAAGTGTTTTTCGGCAAAGTGGTGCGCCTCTGCGAACATATGATGAATTATTTGCTGTTGACCTGGTACAAACATGTTCGCTGCTCGACTCATCCACACAAGTTCGAAGACCTCCACTTCTAACTGAGATACCTCCCACTTATTTAATTAATTATGTTCTACCACGAACCCCTCCTCCTACTATTGTCTTTGTCTATTGGATTCTTACACCACAAGACTTGCTTTTGGAAGTACCAAATTTTATAAAATGATAAGTGTATCAATATATGAAGTCAAATCAGAATAGTATTTGCCTTTGGGCCAACACCCACTATCACTCACAACTACAAGTATTATTCTAAAGAGGGGGGTGAAGGGTGGGGGGGGGGCTTTAATCACTATTAATTTAAATTGCATAAAATTGCTAATATTTGCTGTCTTTGGGCAAAATTTACCAACAGGATGCTTTAGGTGCAAAAGAATCAAAGAAATAATGCAAAATGGGGGATCTTCAATTAAGTTCAAAATTCAAACTTCAAATATATCTTTTGTTTGTCAACTTGAATAATGATATTTCATATGCATTTTGTCTGGAATTAAGTGAATTTGGATTCCCTTCAAGTAATGAGTAACAATTGTATAAATGGTAGATTTTACACAGAAATAAGTGGGGTAAAAGGAAAAAATAATTTGAGAACAGGAGGTAATTGGTCTGTGGAACTCGAGTGCACCCCCCCCCCCCTCCTCTAGTCTCTCATCTTCTTCCATAAAATGCTTAGTGATTTATAACGCACTGATTCCAAGTAACATTTGAATGTTTATTTCCTGCACTTTTCCTCGAAATTCAAACTTCCTTATATCGACTCCCCTTCTCCTGAACAAAACTGAAAAAAAAACTATCCGAAAAGAGCAAACTTTACTTCTTACGATGCCATCATCCACACTCTTTTACCGCTTCCATCATGAGTTATCCAAAGATGTGGTTCATATTACCCGATCATGTGTTCGTTATCTCTAGCTAGATATTGATACGATGCATTTAATCAAAGGAACTAGACTGTTTAACCTCTAAAAAGATAGGCTAATCAAGACAGTATGTGGGGCTACCGTATCGGATCACACACTGGCTTGTCATTGCTGTCCAAAACTGCTCCGTAATGGCATGTCCACGTGTCTGACTGATAGCCTTCTGTTCAATAACTCAGAGGACTCAGGATATTGTTTTCAGATCTGAAAAGTGGGCCTACACAAATCAACAAGGTGGTGTTGAGTTTCCTGATCAACCTAAATAGAAAGTTTTTTCTAATTGCATTCTGTTATACATTCATTTTGAATTTCTTACTTTTGCTTCAACGGTAATTCTCACTAAATCTCACTGAAAATCCATCAGTGTCATAAATTTTTCGACATAAAATTTTCAAAATGTCCTTTGTCAACAAAGGCAAACACACCAAATTGTCAAGAAAACAATGAATTTATGTAATTTACATCATATCTAGAAAACAATTTGAATATTCACGCATTTTAGATGTTGACGTTGCTGGCCGTCCATAGTTGTAATTGATCAGATCAATCACAACTCTTTGTAAGACGGGGGGGGGGCCCCAGATGTCCTTGACTACAGGTTGTGCTGTATAATGGTCATCTCCCCCCTCCCCCCCCCAAGAAAAAAACTTGAAAGGGTTTTCTGGCATTTCAAGGAGTGCCATTTTTGCAGCACTGAAGGGTGATCGCCCTTCCGAAGGTGAATTAGCTAATTACCTGCACATGATTTCGTGGGTGAGTAGCACACGGCACATCTCTGGATTCTTGTCTTGTCCTTCATAAACGATGGCCTGTAAAAATGAAGAAAAAAAGAATTAAGAGGAAAAATGTATTACATGTGTCGAATTCATAGGCATTTCTAATGAAAAATTAGAGTTTATACAGCATTTGCAACCCAATGCATTAGATACACATAGAAGTTACTATTAATCATCAGCAGAAAGCGCAAATGTTGTTAACCAAAATTAACATATTTAGTAGGCCTAATTCTGATAAAAGTTCATAGGAATTTCATCTCATTGCTTCAATTTATGAACTCTCTGATAGGCCTATCTAAACTCAAAATGTATCAATCAATAGAGCATACATTGCTACAATAGTAGGCAAAAACTTGAAGTTTGGTAGATATATAAACCAACTATACCAAGATACAAAAATAAATGGAACAGGAAAGGTTGCATCATTGCCACTTTGTCCTTGTCTTACATTACACATGTATGTAGGCCTATAATCATTGAAACAACATAATTTGACAATGATGCAGAGTTCAAACTCAAAACCTCCTGCATGTTGTATGCACTCTATACTCTACCGGTCAGTTACTTCATGGTTATCCCATTCTTTCAACGAGAATACATAATGTGGTGCAACAAACTTGCATTTGATGCTATGGGTTAATGCATGACAGGTCGGTCATAGTCGGAAGAGACTGGGTCAGAATGTAAATACACATCATCGGCTCATTTGCCAAATTTGATTTCATGCCTGAAGAGCGCTCATTAGAAAGGGGCAGGCCTGGCTTGCCGCTTGTGTGGTGTGTAGATGATGATCATGCCATGTTACAAGCCAGGCATGTAACCATCCATGACATCGACTCATCTTCCCCCTTGTCTCTCCTGTAACTCCTCTTTCAATATATGTAAGCCAGCCCCCCCCCCCCCCCCCTCCCCGAAGGCAAGAATAGTGCTTGATGTTCAATTATGAGAAGTACAGAAGTGCCAGTTGGAATTCATCACAAGGTTTGTGAGACATCCTGGGTTTACTCATATATATTCACACACAAAAACAATGGCACCAGTAGAAAAGAAACTGTGGATTATTAACTAAGTTGTAGTAGTAGTAGTAGTAGTAGTAGCAGCAGCAGAAGCAGTACAAGTATTAGAAGTAGCAACAGCAGCCATATTAATAGCAGTCATTGGTAACTGTCTTAATCGACTATAATTGATAATTTGACACACGTCTCATCACTAAAATTTAATAGATCAAAAGAGAAAAAGATAACGATGGGAAATAGACCAGACATTTCATAAGCTGGTTGTTTGCAAAATGGCATTCCCCAAAGTGGGATGAGTTCGAAATGCAAACAGAACTAGACCAAGACGCAATTCACAGCCTTACTCTTCTCCATCCTCGCATAGTGTGGAGTACATCACTGATAATCATAAATGTTAACGCTTCACTAATGTCCCACGGCCCCCCTTGACAGGGCCGTCTTAAGATTAATAAGACCCATCTACACGTAACCTTCCATTCATAAATAATGCACGCTAATGCAACTTCTACCCATTCCCCAATTTTTCTTCACTGCTCGAATCCCCGTACCTACACGTACCACACAGGTCTGGTTAGTGTCTGGTCACGATTCTAACTTGTGTTCAGGTCTTCATGATAAACTGTCGTGGAATTTACAATATTGATGCATGTATTATTTACAAGGTTGATGGCAATGTTTGGCTTGTAAATGATATTCCTTTTTAGCTTTTAGTACGTACCAACCATCATATTCCTACATACATTTATCTTATTTTTTGGTGTTTAGCAATTTCATAGTTCTAATGCCCAGGGGTGTGTAAATTCAATGAAACAAATAGGGCCTATCTATTCATTGATTTTCACTGACAAATTTGCCATGAGCCAATCAAATGCAAGAATTTCAGTAGCTTGTAACAGTTTTCAGCGAAAATCACTGACTACTTAGTTCATGAAACGCTCCCCGAATGACCTAGTGGTACCCTGGGTCAGGTGGTTCAACTGACCCATCAATAACTACATCAAGCCAACATCTTTAAAGGCACATCGTTAACCATCCATACTAGCTTTAAACATTAATGGGGAAAGGGGTACCTAGACAAGCAAAGTATTTTCCCTTTCGGTATACCTCTAACTAGCGCTAATATTATGCACTAGTCTCGACCATCTAATAAAGAATCGATATTGGTCTGGTCACACTGAATCTTGAACGTGGTAGTCCTATCGGCAACAGGCTTATACAATCCTTAAAAGTGCAATTGAAATTCATTACAAAAATAAGTTACAATAAAATGTAATATGAATACAGAGTATGGGATAACAACAATATCATTTAGACGCAACGAAATTCTCAATCCAACCAGAATCGTGTCTGTCAATGAATAATTACCAGTTTTATAGTGTGATTTTGAAGACAAGACACAAGTTGAAATGAAAGTGTTTTGCATACAATATGCACTCCATTTGCTTTTGCACTTTTTGCTACAGGATGGTTGAAAGATGAAAAAAGACAATGACAAGGAGATGGGAAAGAGGAGAAAGAGAAGAAGACCTTCTCTTCGGTTCAGAGAGAGGTGAGTTATTAAGACAGCCCGTTTCTAATTAACAGGGGTTGTAATCAGTCAACAGTAATCAAGAGTATCTGAATGTGATACTGGCTAATAACTTATTATGAAGAGGGGGCCCTCTGACACCAGGATTAGTAATTGATCGTAGAGATGATTATCAGACTGAATTGTACACAAGGACCTTTATGCAATTGATTACAACTATCAGCCTTTTTGATATAACTGATTGGGGGGAATGCAGGTGGACCACTACACCGGGTTTCCCCCTACTCTTATACGAATAGTGCAATAGGTTCTTAACGTGCAAAGGTGGTGACTCTCCTCTACACGGGGCCTCCATTTAACGTCCTATCCGAGGGACGGAGTGTTTTCCATTGTAACATAGCCTGCATCTATGAAACATGGGAGAGACGTTTACACACAACGCACTGGCTTCAGTCATCTGCCCGGGTGGACTCGAACCCACGATCTTTGGTTCGACGGGCAGACGCGTTACCGACTGAGCCAACACCGCTCTCTGGGTGTTGATCAATTGTTATCAATCTTTATGTTACAATAGCCTCTGAATGTGATCATGGCTATTATGAAGAGGGGACCTGATGATACCAAGCTTGGTAATTGATGATTTTCATATTGAGTTGTATGAAAGAATCAGCTCTCTGATCAATTGATGTGCTTATTTTAAATGGACATGTGGGTTTTATTACAAGGGATAGCGATCAGTCTGCTCTACAAACCGTTCACTCAAGTTAAGAGGTCTGAATACAAAGCCTACAATGACATGGGTACTCCTGCTCAGAAATTAAAAAAAAGGCAAGTTTTATATGTGTTAGTCTTGTGTACAGACCCACTTGTTGATCAAAGTTTCAACCAGGATCTGTGCCTACAGACTTGGTGTGCTCTTTCAAAGGGGTACATTAGAACTAGCCTTATTACATAACATAATCTCCTAAAGTTCTAAAAAGGTGTACAGAGGCCTATTTTGGTAACTCTTTGATTTAATTATTTAACCAACCATTCTGTGCCCATCTTCCCTCTTCAAGATGGCTCCCATTTTCTTTCTTTCATTCTGCTCTGAGATTCTGCAGACATGGCTGTGATTTTACCTTCATGATGCCTACCTAGGTCAAGGTGAATCATCGAATTACATGTACATCCTGTTCCAGCTTCACTCACCGAAGCTTCCAAGTTTCTTCTTCATTTTCTCCTTTTTTTCTACCATCATTTTAACTATTAACATATGTGGGAGTTTGTTTGGTTTGTATGGGATACTCACATCAATGTGATTTGTGTGAGTTGTCATCCCCGTATACCCCCCCCCTATACCCTCTACCCCCTCTCCCTCGATCTCACTCACTCTCTCTATCCTCCTGTATCTCTCTCCTCTACCCTACCCCTCTCCTCTACCCCACCCCTCTCCCCTTCCCCTGTCCTTCTCTGTCTATATCCCATTTTATCTCTTTATCTCCCCAACACCTCAAGCTCCATCAGCCCCATCCCCCCCCCCCCCTCTCCCCACACCCCCTTCCCCTCATCTTGCACACCCTTACTCACCTTTGTTTTTCTTTGTTCCCCATCTTCACCTCTTCCTTCTTATCCCTAAGTACAACAAGATAGCATCTTAAAATCACATCTTGTGAACATCGGCACTGGCCTTGCAACAGATACTTTCTAACAAGCTGACAAAGACAGCTCTCTCAAACAATTGAAAAAATGTTCGAGTCTGGAATGAGCTTTTCTAAGTAAGTACAGGCCAAATTGATATGGAAAAAAAATCCTAATTTTTTTAAGATAATAAAATGCCAAGAGATGACAAGTTTACCATAAAATTACTCTAATCTATAGCATGCATACCGATATCTGTAATCCCCCAAGGCTTCATAGAGGGACCACCCTATTCAAATTGTTAATATGTTATATTCACCCATTCCATACCCTACATGTTCACTACATGTACATACTAGCAGCAAGAAACATCATAGTTTCATTCCATTTCTTAGGAATACAATGAAAAACAATCTACATGTAGATAGACTGATGTCCCCTGATGATTCCAGAACTAAATGCTGTAAAATATGTAAACATGAATAAATGTGTCAAGAAGTTTTAGAAGATAATAGGTCCCTCAGGTGCCCATCTATTCATTTTTTTGTCAGCCATCTCTCCTAAATCCTTTCCCCTTGGTGGCTAGTCTACACCTCATTACTGTTGTCTTACAGTATAATAATATTGGGAGGATGGTCGTGCGTGGAGGCTAAGCAAGATAAAGAGAACCAATTACAAATTTGGCAGGTATTTTAGCAGCCCCTGTAGGATAATTAGCAATGCCAGGATAGTCAGGCTATTCAAGATTTCTTTCTCCTTCTTTCTGCAACGCTCGCTTCAGCAGACAGAACTATCTCTAGTCAAGGTTAGTTTACCAAGCGTGGACGTTTTTGACATCATCTATATTTCATAAGCCTAATTTATTTGCTCAAATCAAGACTGGAGATTATTACCAGTCATCATTTCTCATTGTAACTCTTTGAATAGGGATGGTGTTGCATCTTATTCAATGGTACTATTTGATGTGAATTTTGAAAAATACTTTGGTGATCATGACCATTGCATGTTAATGATTCATTAAAATGCAAATAAATAAGTCGTGATTATTTGATAAAACAAAAATTTGCATGAAAGTGATAAGGGGATGATATAAAACTTACTCTTCCTATCTGGTAATGTGAGATGAACTGAGAATAGTTTGCACTCTTAGTTATATTTCTATTACTTAGAATGATTTTCAATGTGGTTCTTCTTTTTCTAGCTATTGAAAATAAGCCTGAGTCGAATCAATTTTAAAATCGGTGTTCGATCGATGTCATCGAACACCGGTGCAGATTTTGCAAAATCGTTGCATCGAAAAAAAAAAAAAAAAACGTCGGCCGGCCGATTCGTTTGGTTTACACAATCAATCATCAAAATATCAGTAATGTCCAACTTTACTACTACTTACTTGATTTCTATTGCCCCCAAAATGAAACTGAATGAGTAATTATGATGCTATTCACCATTAATTTGAAGTTTATTTCGATCATAGTTCGAGTCTTACTCGTCTGCTCGTGCCGAGATATTTTATGCACGATGAATTCATGAATGGAAGTTATGGCCATCGATCGTGCATGCGCAGTACTGTTCTTTAATCAAACCAGAAAATGGCCGGAAATTGACGCGATCAACGTAAAATAAATCTTGCTTTCATGAACAATATTAAAATCATGACCATAGAATATTATTTAATCGTAATATTTAACAATAATTTGCACATGATAATCATTAATATGAATTTAGAGCTTGATGTGAAACGTTTGTATTTCGTTTCAATTTTCAATGGCGGACATCTCATGACGATCGACTTGACTTCTTGAGTCGAGCTAGTGCACTTGTCTAAAAAAAATAATCATCACGTCAGGATTGATTCATGAACATTGTCTACATGCAAAAACTCTGTTCAAGTTCGTAATATCACCATATAATAACATTTTACATGACAAAACAGAAAATTGTGTTTGATATTTTTTCCCATCAATTTGAAGCTAGTTTGTGCCCAACTTTGGGCTCTGATTTCATGAATGGGAAAATATGTCATACGACATCAAACACGCATGCGCATTGTGCTTATTTTCTCGGAGCTTGGAGGAGACGTCCACAGATGGAATAACAATAGAAATAATCCCAGTATTATTTCTTCCATATGAACATAACATACTTTGCTGACATCATCAATATTCTTAGTATACCATAAAATCTTGTTAAATCGTAATAATTTAGATGAATTTAGGGCTCGATTCGAAACATTCGTATTTATTTTGATCGCATGCTCAATTGCGTCTAAAAAACTGGATTGTCATTATCAGGATTAATTCTCGAACATCGTCATAACTCATATTCCCCAATCTTTTCTCACAATCATTATATCAGCATTGAATAGCAATTCAAATGACCATCCAGAGAAAATTACGTATCTATTCCCATAAATTTATTTGGAGCTCATTTTGGATCCAACTACACAATCTCAGGCAAGTTACAGCACTCTCCGTTGATTGCACTTGTTTGCTGGTGCTGACGTCAAGCACGCCTGTCGTTTCGGGAGGAGAGTGAGTGTACGGAGCTGCGGACGGGGCTGGTGAATGGACTGCGAATGCTAGTCGACCGAAAATCATTCGGATCGACTCTGCGTGATTCATGTCTTTATTATTGTTTCATTTTAAACTTATATGTTGTCATCTGCAAATATCATTGTTGAAGATATTTTGGGAAGAATTCTGCTTTGGTCCCCGGCCTTTTTTGTGTGTTTTGTGATCATGGAAAATACAAACGAACTTTGCTCTGTCATCTGCTTGTGCAACGCTCACCCGGCCAACGCGCCAGCGCATACCGTCAGTGCGTAGTGCATATGCAAAGCGCATCGCATCGACGCAAAAACAAAAGACTAAATTTCCCCGCCTTCAATATTCGATGCATCGATGTTCGATCGAATAAGAGCTGTCGAACACCGGTTTTCAAAATAATCGATATGACTCAGGCTTAATTGAAAATCCAATATATGCCATTTATAGACCAAATAAGACATCTCTAAAATTGTTAAGTCATGAATTCAAAATCAAGCAATATTTTTTAATTCAATGTGCCATCTAGTATTTTCTATTCTTTTCATAAGAATATTTCCTTTAGTGTTACTTCTGTCTTCTTTGCATTTCAGGAGACAAATAGTCCTTTTCACCAAAGCTGTTATAAGCTACTGAAATCCTTGCACCCAATTGGCTGAGAGCTAATTACTCAATTAAAATCCCTGACAAGAACTCTTTGTGAAACCCTTCCCATATTTTGTTTCCATTCCCTGATATCTCTAAGATGAGGAAATGACAGAAGAAAAAATAAATTATGAGCATGAAAGGCTTGGGACATTGACTTGCATGGCCCAATGAACACACAAAACTCTGCATAAAATTGCCATTCCATGGTTCTCTCCATCTCTGTGACTCAGAAATGGTAGGCTTGCTGCAAGGCTTGTTGGTTTTACCTCTTTCCATGGTGTCAAATCATGAAGACATTGAATGCTTCTGTTGTGTTAGACACAGATAGCAATCATCCTCAAATTATTTGTTAAGCACAGTCATGACAGTACAACCAAAGATGGATGTATGTAGGACACCTTTGAAATTTGCCTTTACCTCAAATTTGGCCAACTATAAGTAATGTAAATACAGTCCCGAGGATTCACAATCTATCTATCATTTATCATCATTTTGTAAATGACAAAAACCTAATTATTCACCAATCTAGAAGAAGTTTGATATATAAATGCAAGGAAATGGGCAAATATTATGTAGCTTACAATTAAAAACCAAGATTTAACACCTGAAATATAACACCAGTCAATTAATTTCAATTACCTTTTATCTATTTACTTTACACAAAGAAATATTGCAACATAAATCCACAGAAAAGTAGGAATTAAAAAAATCCTTAAATAATTCAATTAATAAAAATAAAATATGGAGGGAGTAGAGAGTATAAAAAGAAAACCTTCCATTTCGTACATGTAAATGGAGTAATGCACAATATAATTTACACATTCACCAAGATATTCTGGAACTAAATAATAATTTGAGCCAGGATACAGAGACTACCAATGGGTGCTTGTATCAAGTACTGCCTGACAGAATTCAGAAGAAAAAATGAAATCTTGATCAAACATGACACACTCTCCACACAAAAGGCTTTAAAAATTATGCTAATTACTGCACTTGCATGGAAATTGCACATGGAAGCTGCTGCTCCATAGGAATATGCCTTTATTGTAAAGAGCATGCAAGCATTCATTTCATAATTTTGAAGTGAAAAAAGGGGAAAATATATTACCATTAAAACTAATTTTTCAAAAACAAAATTACTTTCCATTTTTCAATTTCAAACAACTGAATTGTAGAGTAATAACAGGCAAATACACACTCAGCTTCATAACATTTTGAGGCAATATATCAAAGAATCAAAGTTCATTACAATATTCAGTTTTATTCATATTTCTAACACTTTTTAATTCCACTAGATTGTTAAGCCTTAGATAAAAAAAAGTTTAATTTTATTGCATTTTTGAAAATTCTTAATAGGTTTTCCCTTACATCCTAAAGACATCAACACTCACAGTCCAACCTCTATTTATCTTAATAATGTTTTCTTTCTTCCTTCCATTATTCGATCCTTCTCCATCAATACCATCTTCTTTCCATCCATGCCCCCCTCTCCATTACAATACCACCGACTCTCGACCGACATGCCTGCCACAAGAGAAGAGCCACGCATCCCATCTCCCCAGAAGCAAGTGATATAATTGCCTGTAAATTTTTGAAGACACTCCACTTGGGCCCTGTGAAGGAAAGAACTCCCTTGACAATAATTGTAATGCAAATATACCACTAGGTTTATCCATACAGATGAGACATAATGATGGCCATACATCACAGGAAAAGGGCTTACGAATAACACTTCACACAAGGCCTACATCTGTGTATGTATATAGGCCTAGACTGGGCTATGTAACGGTACCGTACCGATAAGTCAAATAATAGTACTATGAGGCAGTCTGAATTCAAAATAGATCCACAATTCAATGAAGGTCTGTTCCTTCAGCTTTCAAACTGAATCTGTTGAGTTCCTGGTCCTAATCATTAAGTGGATATTGGTGACCAATAAGAATATTAATAGTAGAGAGAGCACATTATTTTTTTGTAAATCTTTTACTCAAGTCCCGCCACTTTGCAGTTTGCTTGTGTAGGACTATACATGATGTAGGTCCATTCCTTCTTCTACCCCAGAGTATATTCTTTAACCTCTCAGGGGTCTTGGAACAATTGACATCTGAAGACTGAAGGAACTGGGAGGAAGAATCCAAGCAAGATTTTTTTTTGAAAAGTCATGGATTATTTTTAGAAAGATGCAAACTGTTGTCTAAAATTTATTTTACTATTACCAACTATTCTGAGGAAGCCTTATGTCATTCATTGATTTTTCTTGCTATCTCACAAAAACAGGGGTTTGTCATTAAAATCATTTTATAAATGCTCTTTGAAATTCCGATTATCCTTAGAAGGAATTTACTTCAATTTCCCAGCGAATGCGTGTCCATAGTCTCGCATGCAACTTGCAAGCACCCCCACCCAATTACAATTTAAGGCCAATACGAGATGGTCCTGTTCTTCCACCCACCACGCCCCCGTCAAATTCCGACCAGTGTTCGATACGGAAACCACACACAACTTTCATCTGGCACACAATAAGAAGGGAGCAAACTACCGTACCCCAAATTTGAATATCTAACTTACTACTACTTTTGCTCCGAGTCATCATGAAGTCATCGACCACGATACACCCCTATCTTCCTTGCAAATTTCTCACCATTTCAGATCTAACTTTGCCTTTTTCTTCAGAGAAAAAACCTTCGCGAGCACGGTTCTCGCACGTTGAACTTTGACACTCTATCAGCTGACATATTTTTCATGACCTCACGTGAACCCCCCCCCCCCCCCTTCCCTTCCCTCGTATCTTCCAAATTAATAATCATGTCGACCCAGAAAAAGAAATGTCCCAAAACGAGGACAGAAAATCAATGCTAACGGCTTTATGGTACCAATATTGCATCAAAATTCCTTAAGTTTAAGTACGTAGATCTGTACATGTTTAATACGTTAATACGCCGAGGGACTTCGTCTTCGTAAACCACAGACCTCAATGCGCATGCGCAATCCAATTAAACTTTCATCCAATCATAATCACCGTTACACCTGTAGAATACAAAGGCTTTACAAAAATGTGTAATAATGTGAATAAATCATTAAAACAAAGGTATAATTTTAATATACAGTATAAATTTTATAGAAACATTTGTTAGGTCTCAACCATTTGCCCTAAAATAAATGACAACCCGTTTCTTGGTCTAAAAATATTATAGGCAGTAAGCATATTCAACTTTAAAGTCATTTCGTTTCATGCAAGTGTGTTTTATTTAATTAGCATTTTATCTTTTATCAATGGTCTCCTCTGTCCACAACATGAATATATACTCTTGCGGGCCCGATCCTTTATTCAATTACACTTTATTAATGTATGCACCTACGTACATTTTCATTTCTTTATTGATTAATATATTTCATCCATGTATTTACCTATTCATCTATTTCATTTCCTTCCATTTATTCCTCTACTATCTATTAATTATAGATTTAACTTTTATTATATGTTTGGACCACATTCTTTTTCTTAATCTCGATGACTTTTTTAAAATCAAGATCTTACTATAATTTATGCTCACGCGAATCCAAAAGCAAACGTACTTATACATGTAAAACAAAAATGCAACTGGTGTTTCGCTTCGATTGTTGTTTCAAATATATTACACAGCTCTATGTATAAGATAGGACTGTATAAATCAGTTTAGTTACTCTGACTTCATCATATAATTTCGAGATACTTTTATTTTATTTCATTTGCGATAAGAATAATATATAAACTGTCATACAGAAAGGTGGAGAGAAGGTAGCCCTAAATATCCACATAACATTATAAAGATAATCCCTCTCCAGTACAGCATGTTGTGTGATGTGGAAGTTTGCGTGAGAAAAAAAACTGAATATGACGGAAGAGACAGCCGGGTTATAATTTGTAACCTGAACTAGCGTGTCCGAGATCGTCTTTGTGGATTGACAATTATTAAGCCCATCCGAGACAGTGAGCAAGGGAGTCCAGGTAACCCCCGCCCCGCCCTATAACCCAGTATTTCAAAATGTTATTTGAATAATTTAGATATTTTATTTAGCACCATCTTTGCGTTGCTCAAGTAAGTTCATCGAGCTAGACGAGCACATTAATTGCCATCGTACAATGTGTCTATAAATCAGAACTCAATTAGCCCCCCCCCCCCCCCTCTCACTCCTCCCTTTACCCTTCAAACCGGAATGCCCACCTCCGCTCCTAAAATGGAATGCAAGCGGATACCCTTTGTGGTATTACTACGAGCTTGTACTGTCACAATTAGCGCAATTCACGCCTTGTCTGTCGCTAGAACGAGCGGGAGAGCTGGCGAGTCTGACCAGCCAGGCTTCGATGGGTGCCTTCTCCTTGGTGTTGGATATAAAGGGGAGAGGATAACCCCCCATCTCCGATGAATCTAATTATCAACTCAGTGATAACGATGCAATCTAATTAGCCGAGTCATCAGACCCGGGGCTATATACAAGACGTGGGATGCTTGCTTGTTTTCTTGCTTGTTGCGATCTTGTGTAGGAGCAAACCCGCACTGTGAAAAGTGGCGCCTCGGTGAAGGCGCCAATTTAAGTATTTGTTTTAAACGTGTGTGTATATGCTCAGATTCTTCAGTGTAACGACCTCACAAGCAAAGACGACATAATATTGAAAATAGATTTAACTATCGACTTTCACTATATGCCACAATTAATAAATGTATGATATTCACAGCATTAAATATTTTTTTTAGGTGTTGCATTCCTTTTCTCGAATGAAATAATGCAATGTGTGTGTATGCGTGTGTAATCTAGTTATCCTTTTTTCACCACTCAAACTTTTGGCAATATTCAGTTTGAAATTATTTTTGCTTTAAAATATATAGACATTTCAATAGATCCAAAAGCATGAATAGCAGTCTAATAATTGATCTTTTGGGGAGCAAAAGAACAATCCGAACATAAAATGTACATATTTAAACAATATGATGTAATCTCAAATAATCTCTTCTGTTCATAAAAGTTAAATATTTACGTTGCCTACTTAATTAGTTATTGCTACATTCTTATATTTATAAGTAGCCTGGAATTTTTTTCCTTTTTTTAATAATAATGCAAGATGATACAATTTTGAAAGAGTTCCGATCCAATGAGTATAGGTGTACTTAAAACTCGTTATTGCGTACATGATTTTTTTTTCCAAGTTCATGAAAGCAAAAGCTCCTTGTGTTGCACTCTTATCCTCCACACACCTCCCTTAAACTACCTTCACTCTGCACCAGCTCAGCTCTTTAAGTTCATTGCCAATTAGGGCCTAGCTTTAACATTTGCAACATCTCGAAAGATTTATCAAGGATTCACAACCACAGCAATGTCGTGATGTTGTTGTATTCTTCTTCTTCTTCATCATCATCATGACCCCCCCCCCCCCCCGCATCGGAAATTCTGCTCGAATTCGAAGCGATGCCCGTTGACATTTTCACCAAAAAATAATAAAAACGAGGTAAAGGTTACTGTTGGGGAAGCAGGCTCGTTGTCGACATACCCCGTCTATAGTCGGTAATAATCAGTTCAGTTAAAACAGTTCTAACCGCGATACATCAATAATCACCAGGAAGGCTGGTCGTCGAGTGTGTACACGACTTCCTAACCGAAATAAGAGTACGACATCGACTGGGTTTCTAGTGTGATGCCTCGAGAGCTTGAATAAACCGGGACGATGTTTACGTTCATCCCTCGTGGAGCTTGGGGGCATTACTGAAAGACTTGCGCAAAGTCTGATGTCTTGGAGTGAGTTTATAGGAACATTAGTTTATTGCTGGGGAAAATAGCTATCAATGCGAATAAAAGTTCAAATACAACCAAAAATATGAGTATAAACATCATTTGTAAACTCAAACATGTTACCCCTTTATTTAAATTATCTCCATAAAATAATCATTCTCTATTACATTATTCAATTCCCTCTCCAATTATCGTCATTTTCAATAACACTATTAGGCCTATTAATCACAATCATTATCATCTTCTGCATCATCAATTTTATTTTTACCATTTTCATTATTATCATTATTACTATTATTATTATTATTATTATCATTATTATCATAATTATCATTATTGTCATCATTATCAGCATAATCATTATTATCATTTTATTATTACTACTACTGCTGCTGCTGCTACTACTACTATTACCACTTGTACTATTACTTCTACTATGATTATTACGTTGATCATCATAATCATCATTGAAAAGTTAATAATAATGTCCATAAAATAGCATTGCCTTAATAGAGTACGTTATGGATGTCATGAAATCTATTATATTTGTATAAATGTATTATGAAATATTTAATGACTAAATTTGTGAAATGGAAGAAAATCTAGTTTTGGATGAGAAAAAATAAATGTTTATATGTAGTTAACAAATGCCCTTCTACTGGCATTCCCCTCTAAATACGGCATAGTTCTTGTCGAGTATTATTTTCATTTACCTTACATGTGATCAACATTTCGTTGAAAGATACAGAAACACAAGTAAAAGTAGTAAATATTAAAGTCTAAAACTTTTTACAAGAATACATTCACGTACATTCAAACAACAAAACACATTCCATCAATTTCCTAAATACTATTCCCCCAAATTATTGATCTCATAAAAACCATTCAAACTACTTATCAGCTATAATTTCGTAACAGTATCTGCTATCGTAACCATCATCACCTGTGTATAATATCATAATTAGGATTGGGCTGAAGATGCGAGAAAAACACAATTTGTAGCCGAGGTTAACAAAAGCATCCCATTTAAAACAGCATCATTGCCTACTAACAGGTACAATTATATTTTCACGTGCGCGTTAACATAACCCCGCGAGACGTTGAAGAACTAGTCCTCTGAGTATACCTAATGATCTTGTATCAGGCATAGGGCCTTGAATGGAGTACTCGGATGTAAGCCTAATTGGTAACCATCTCGCCATGACGCAACCCAAAGCAAGGTATCAAACACCAGAATGATTATATACATATAAATATATTTCTACGTGAGTATATTGTGTGTACATATATGTACGGGGCTTGATCGAGATACTCCTCGCGTCCGCGCGCGCTCACATCACCGGATAAAGGTTTAAACTCTCGACGGACTTGTTAAAGATGGCGGGAAACCTCATTTTCGCGCCTAAATATCGCGCTCACAATTGGGCCCAGTGGACCTGGCTCCTGCTATCTCTCGAAGAATACATACACCATGAACGAGCGGTCCCTAATGAATCCCGTACTTATATAGCCAGGGAGGATGGAGGGTTGAAGAAAAGAGAAAGGTAGAAAAGGAGAGAATGATGATAATGACACGTATCCAATGCTGAGGTTTGGTTTTCATCCATTATTATCTCCGAACGAGGAAGAGATTTGAGGATAAATTTCGCAGTGACTATGAGCAAAAAGATAGAAAGTACAACCTTAAGAGATTTATACATAACACAGAGAGCATAAGAATTTACACCTATTTTTCAGAATAAAAGCATGGATACATACTCTCCAATATAATAATATTCTAAGCTATTCCAGGAAGCTTTTGAAGAAGAGTAACAGTACAAAAAAAAGCACTGAATACATTATAAACCAGTATTATATATTTTTGGATATACATCTACTTTTGATTATCTATATTATCACGCCTACATAGTTTAAATATCCCCATACGTCAAACGCCTGAACTGATGTATCATTATTTTCTTATTTCTCTCTAATCAATACTTGGTGTATTTCCACATTAGGAATAGTCCCGTGTGCGTTTTGGCTTCATCGAATTTTAAATGTTTTATCAGTCAGTTGAAAAGGGAGATTACCATATCTCGAAACAGATGAAATATGTATCTATGAAATCAATTAACCCGGTGGTTTATTCCGCTGTCAGCGGCGAGGTAATAAAACAGAATCGTCTGCTTCTTGAAATAATGGCGCCAAAAAATGATGGGAGTCGCAAACAGGTGTGAGCCGTGCGCGCCAGTGCATGCATTTCCCCGTCACCGCCGAGCCATTCATCACTCGTTAACCATGCCGATGCGCTCCCCCGCTCTCCCCCTCTCTCCTCCGTTGATGCTACTGCTGCCGATGAAAGAACGCTCGTGAAAATGAAAGTATCCAACTCATGAAATGAGAGGCATCCCACTCATGCCCTTCACCAGACAACTTAACCCCCTTCCATTCACCGTTGGGATTTAAGAAGCTGATAATTTATTATGATTTAGGCGAAGACGACAGCGAAGGACGCATAAAATTTTAGTTATCAACACTAAATGTTTGGTTAATTATTTTCATTATGACATAGTTCAATTGAGAGCCATTATATTTAAGAGATTGTTTTGAAATATGTATGCACAACCAGAATACGTAGTTTACTTTATTTTCTTTCTCCCATTTTCATTTTTATTTTTGATAATCAATCCTTAAAGGGTGATGTATGTAATTATAGTGTATAAAGGGATTCGTCTGGTTTTCTGTTTGCTTCGTGCTATATTAACAAAATTTTATTTATTGTGTTTGTATAGCCTAGGCCTCCATGCATTGGCATATTATCATTCCATTCATTCTATGTCATCATTTCCCAGTCATATTTAGACATAATATCGAAATTATGGTCAACAACCATGTGGGAAAATCAACGTCTGATACCACTCTCCTCTATTTTGATTTTGATTTGATTTTGATTTATTTTATTTCCACATAGTACCAGTTTTTCATTGTATTTTCATTGTACCAGTATAGGATTTCAATAATCAGTTTTTTTAAAACATAAATTACTTGAATTATTTCTTTTATTAATAAAAGAGACTCTTATTACAATAAGAAGGATGCATGTCCATGTATTACGCTTTGTTATTTTGTTATATAAAAAGCTCACTGGCGTATCGGGGGCTGGAGCACCAACGCCCTTCCCCTAAAACATCCGCAAAAATATTACCTTTTAAAGCCATTTATTGAAGCAAAAATATTGCAGTTGTCATAATATCCATTAATCCTTCCATCAATATCCATTTTTAAGTATATATACAAAAATGACAATCGATTCTGCTCGCCAGTATTTTTTTTTTTTGGGGGGGTGCTCCGTACCCAAAACTAAGCCCCCTCAAAACCTTGCCTCTTTACGATATAACAGAGAAAATGGAATAGATGAGATTCTTCATTGCACCTCTACTACCCTGTAAACCAAACCTCGGCTATAAAATTTATTCCATATAATTGTCTGGATCGATATGATTTTGATGGGAATGAAGATTTTCAAAATGACGGACAGTCATCAGAAGGAGGCTCTGCGCAAATTGAAGTGCATCGTTTGTGTGATATTCAAGCCTTGAATCGATGGCAATGAATATCTCAGAGGCATGGTATTACCTTTAAAGGTGAGTTCCTCAAGGGCCTGCTCTATCTCCATAATGATAACAAGCTGGATATGGTGCAGCAGATCCGAGGAACTGTCCCCTGGAAGGAGCTTAATGGGACATTGTGAATGAAGTTATCACATAATAAAAAAGAAGTTGTACATGACCCCCGCGTAAAGCGACTAATATAAACGGAATAATTGAGCAAATCGGAGAAGAATTTGATGTTGTGGTTATGGTTGTTACTATTCACTCTCGTAATTAGGAAAAATGATAGCTCGACACACTATGATTTCTTCAAACACCCATGGGGGCGTATTCGATCTGAACGGGATTTTTCCTGATTGTATATCAATCACATTTCGATATTAAATGATTACATTTCCAGACCTTTGAGCTGGCTATCGCTCACGTTTAATAAAACAATCACTGGCCAAGAAAAAACATGAATTCGACTGGTGGAATGTCGCAAAATAATGGCCTGTGTTTAGACTCCCGTGTTATTAATGTTATTGATAATCATTATATTCTTTCTGTGGCGTTCTCTGGGCGGTTGTACGATATTTGTTCACTCTATCATATAATACTATTCAACACAATTTCTTTAGCAATTATCATATAGGCACATGTTTGTTATGCCAGCACGGGGCATTTTTTCCACTGACTTTGATAATATTAAAGCTATAGCTAAATTGCGTATGCAGAAAGATAAACAGTCGTGTCTGAGATCCAGACTAAGTAAAGCTGCCGGTGATACGGTCATCCCTCCGCCTCCAAACAGGTTGATCCTGCGAGGACGATTTGGTTACCAGAGGTTACACCGCATCCTCACAATATTACCAAGGAGCTTCTAACACATACAAAGATGCCATCCGCAGGGATCCGTTGTAAAGAGAGTTGGAATCAAACGCAACTGACTAAAATCAATCGCAAATTTGTTTTCAACCAATCAGAAAAGGCGTATTTCTGATTCAGTTTTGATTTTATAAAGTTGGAGTTAACCCTATAATGTCTTGGCGTCAGGCTTGACCTGGAGTTACATGGGGTCTGGGGGTGCTGCAAGGAAGTTGGTAGGAATAGGTGAGCACCTTCTAAGTGAGAGGAGGGTAACAGTTGCAAGGATTGTTGGACGTCGCGAGATGCTGCGGATAGTCTTGACCTGAATCATGAATTTGATGATTCATACGTCATATTAGATACAGTATACATCAAAAAGATTGAGTCTGACAGCAAGAGGTATGGCAAACTGTATCTTATCCGTCGCTTACGTCATCTAAGTTTCGTGCACAAAACATTATATTTCTGTTCACCACCACTTTCACCAATCACCGTCACTTCTACCACAGCGACGATGAATGGGTTATGGTTTTAATCATCCCCCCCAAAAAACACACACACACACACACCTTTCTCAGTGCCCCCACCGACAATCGCCCCCACGACCACAACCACCATCTTTTGATATTCAGCTGCCATTCATTGCGGCTTCATAATGGCCCGGTGTTCTTATCCCCTCCGCCTCGTCATCACCATCAGCCACCACCTTACCCCTCTTCATCACCCCCATCATCCTCCTCGTCATCATCGTCATTTGCATTCTCCCCGTCCCCCAATACACGTCGGATCGACGATGTCATGAATATTCACGCATGGGGTCACGTTACCCGTCATCGATATCCGTCTCTTTTGAATCCAAACCGGTTTCGATGACGTTCTAGCTGGCGATAATCGCCGATTTTAACACCTCCAATTGGTTCAATGAGGGTGTTATCAGATCTGCGCCTCTCACGGATGCTCTTCGCGCCAATTCTTCCCAGATAAGATTTCTCGGCGAAAGGACGGCTCAGTTTCTACTGTTGTCCATCACTGAGATAAAAAAAAAATCCATTCTCGGGTTCTTTTTTTTCATCTCACCTCCAGACACCAAGACACAAAAGAGACTGTTGCCTATTCTTCCGGTTTTAGTTCATATGAAATATATCTTTCTGTTCCCTTTACCCTTCCTTGAACATGTTTTTTCTCCCGTTGATTTTTTCAAACATTTTCCAAAGACGTCGCCCAAGAACAATACGCAATCAAGAAGGGTTTTGCAATAACTCCAATAACTTATCCTCCCATCATTTTGAACTTGATATTTCATGTTTAAAAAGACAATCAATCCGTCAAATCTTTTCTATCACCACGAAATCAATAAAGATCTTAATTTCTTGGTAATTATGGCGTTTTCGCTTTACATACAAGTACACCGAATGCCTCAAAATCCAATTACCGACTGAGGAACAACATTTAAATGCATGGGAAACATTGTTAGCATTCATCCCTCCTTCGGGGGAGTCTGGAAATAACGAATTCAAAACCATGGTTTGCAAATCCTGGAAATTCGACTCTATCGGTAGAGCATTATTGTAATATTACTCAACATGACATCCAGCAAACGTAGTGACTGTCTCAATCTAACAGACATAAACCGTGCTCAGTGCGTGTGACGGCTAAAACAATGCTTCATATTAATTTGAAATTTATAGAATATCAAGTTGGCTGACAAACAGATATACGGAAGCTGATGGGAAATGGTGTGGGTGCCATATTCATTTATTCATATTTAATTCTCGCCAGTTTGCCTTCGCTGTTTATCTGTCTATAATTCTATCGAGTGCATGACACACAAGACAAGCAGCGGTTTTTGTCGTGTGCGCCGCGACGCCGGTCAGCAGCAGGCTGCATAATATGATACGCATATGATAGCATGTCATATGTTATAGCCAATACTTGTTAAAGAGTTATAGATCGTTTTCCCCTTTTGCAAATAATATAGATTATAATTGAATGCTTTGTGTAATTATTCTTTTGTTTCTTTGTTATAAAATGTGTCTGATATGAACACTGTATTCAAAGCTTTCGCCAGTCGCCATAATCAGGTGATGAACTAAGTTTTCAAGAACGTTTGACAAAAACTTTTGGGGTCTAATGAACAAGTTTAACGGTATAACCATTCCAACATGTCCAAGGGGGCATGTCATTATCAGCCTATAACCATGATAACAGAAAAGTTAGCCGAGACCAAAACCGATTTGTGAAAAAAGTCATTTATGGACAAAAATATCCCCAAATAATGATAAATGTGTGGATAAATTAATAGAATGAATGAATAAACAACTAAATAAGTAAATAAATAAACTAATAAATAACTGAATAGATAATAAATAAATAAAATAAATGAATAAATAAAGGTATTTGCACTTCATAATTTATTCACTATGCTCACCATGGAGGCTTACCTCCAAGTCTTAACAAGATCACAGTGACAAAGTCATTTTCACAACCGACTTGTGGGGAAAAATACGAAAAAAAACATAATCTAACGAAATAAAAATGTTGCCGTTTACACACGCATACCAGCACCATAAACACGCGGCATAAATGAATCCACAGCGGCTACATTTCTAATCAAGTCGGTGAATTTGGCAAAAGAGCCGTTGAACCCCCATATAAGGTGATTCCGTTAATCAATTAACCCTTTCACATACAAAAGATAACTCTTCCTTTTGACATGTGATGGAATATTACTTCGATGTGCAGCTTACTCTATATATAGCTCCATCCTCTACATGAGATAATAACAGTGATATCTAATTGTTTAATTTTAGAAATCCAGAAACATATTTAGGAATTATTTAAAAAGGTTACTTGCTACTATAATGACTTAATCTATCCTATATAAATGATTGTAATTGAGTTAATTTTGAAATACTTTGTGATAATCCTTTACAAGCTAAACAATTGATTTGATTTTTGTTTTGTTTTTGATCGTTTTTATAATTTACATTTTTAATCAAGTGGGCCAAGTTGGACTAGCACTTGTGCTACATGGATTTTCTGGTGACATGTACCATTGTTTGTTCTGATTTCGAACTTGTTGCCAACCTTTTAAATTCGAGGACTATGAACAATACCAGTTTGTTTAAAGGAATATGATCATTTTTTTTAATATAGGCAAGGCACTTGTTCTCTAGATAACCTCATATGAGACAAAAAAATCTGGTTTTTTGAGACAAAGAAAAGACAACATGGAGGTCTTTCATCATCTCATCTAGCAGGTCCACTATTATGGACCAGATCCATGATGGAAGAGACTATAGTTTGCTCGGACAAAAGTTGAACCAGCTTCACCGTAACTATTTGTTATAAACTCCTGAAATCCTTGTATCTGATTGGTCCAGGGCGAGTTGGCCAGTGAAAAATTCACTGACAAGATCCTTCGTGAAAGACTCCCCTGTCCAATAACTGCCACCGACTCCACCAAGATGCTGGTATTAAATTTGGAATATGAAACAGGTGGCGAGGGGGATCACTTTCATTGGCATTTTAAGTGACTTCAATCCAATTTCCCCCTCTTTGTGTCATCTAATCGATGCGAAGAAGCTAACAATGGGATGAGACGTGTAAATACACCCTACTTTTTTTTTAACTGCAAGACCAGCAACACGAGATATTATATACCCAGGATATAGAAAAGAAGGAGTTGTGTATAGGCTCACATCGCTTTCGATGCGGTTTCATCTTTCTAGAAATGTCTTTAACATATTATGCTTTCATATCTCAATATACATAAATATATGATTTTTAATTCATCAGCAACGTTCAATATCCGTCGAATACACATGAGACTACGTAACGAGGCGTTGCAAGAAGCTTATGTTCCATTCCTAATCAAGCATATTAGATCAAACATAATTATTTTGGTCACTGGCAAATTATACTTTGATATGCGATCGTTTGCAAGTCTTCTCTTTTTTGCAATAACCCCTCACCATAGACTTTCATTTGCAATGAAAGGTAAACGTATGTTCATTGCGACGTCCCATAGGCAAAAATCTGCATATTGGAGTGATTTAATATAAATCTATACAACCAGCGATTGAGATTTGATGGTTTCATTGATATCATACCTGTTTAGTCATGGAGTCGATAAGTCGCACATATAGATCCTGCTCAGTTCGTACTCCTGGAGATTAAAGAAAATAACAAAAATATGAATCAAAATTAGGAACACAGCTTCATTGATAAAATGGTGTCATGTTGTAAGGATTCAGTTAGAAGTTAATTATCAATAAAGTCAGAAATGGGTTAGATTCAATGATAAAAATAGGAAATTATATAATGTCAAAGTTGTTGTAATGAGAAAAAATGAATCTTTTTAAAAATGAAAAGCTAAATTCCTGATAGGACATGATATTCTGAAAAATATCATAATTCGCCCTGTTTTCTTATCATTATCATTCTTTACTTATTCCTTTTAATTCCTGTTCTTGGCATTGGATTTTTGGGGGGTGGGGTGAAGTGCCTTAAACCCCCCCCCCCCTTCCCGGCCCGGGGCACTGACGTAGTGCACCCAAATCAATAATATACACATGAGTATTTTGCACGGTATCTCTGAACTGAAATTAATAATAAAGGTTGATGACTGAAAAACTCCAAATTGCTAATTGCCGCGGCCTTTCTCTTCAAACAATCTGAATTCATTTTATTTCTAAAGCACAGGAGTATGGAATACTTTATAACAATCTTGACAATGCATTTCACGAATTTACAACAAAATATAAAAAGTGAACTTTATAACCACCTGCAGATTTCAGTTATTTCCCGTTTTCACTTTTGATGTGTGTACGTTCTTCTTCCTCAGTTGGGTTCACGGATGCCCACCCCCCCCCCCTTGCCATTTCAATGTCTAAACATTTCCATCACAAGAACAGTAGTAGTGTATGTTGACATCGTAGAAAAGGACGAGTGTGGGTGGGAGAGTGGAGAGTCTACGTACGTGTCTTCATTCCGAAATTTCGTTTACTTTTTCATTCTCTTTTTATTTTATTTTTTTTAAGAAGAGGATATGAAGCGTGTATAAATCCAACAGAAGCCATCCTATTGAAGTTAGCCCGAGCGCGGTGAGTTGAATTATTTGTAACCTTACCTCAGGGACCATGTAATAGAGTTCCGCAAAGGGGTTGTGCGCGCTCGTGCTATTGAACATCGACAGAAAATAAGTTAACACATCAAGCGATGTACATGAGGTTTTTTTCTATTTAAAACACAATATTTCCTTGATTTGTTTAACCTCTGGTTATGCGCGATGATTTTAACAGAAACCCGTGTTTATAAATTATCATATTCAACGTTAATATCACTTCATTCAATGCAAAGATGTATTGATAATATATAGAGGGCTAAAGATTAAATAATATTTTGATCCATTGCTGTTTCAACACACGAATGATTATACGTACATAAAGTTAGCAAAATCATGCAAATGGTATATTCGTACGCACATACTCGAATTAAACTTGTGTACAATTATAAAACGACTTAAGAACTTTATTATCAAATACTGTTTTAGTGAGGGTCTCTTTCTCATCGCATTCCTTTCTTTTAACTTTCCTCAGTTTTCATTTAAATTCAAATACATTTCTACAATGTTACATAATGGTTCTGGCTACTTCCTTAAAAAAAAGGAAATGGGAATATTATTAGAAGTAAATTTAGAGATCACGATCATTCTCCATTTCGTCGCCTGCAGACAGCTATCGGGCGATGATCATTCATTTATTTTTTTTTGTGTGTTTCACAACGGTCAAACCACCGTGCATGCGTGCTCGTATGTAGGAAGTTCGCCATGCAGGGGAGTTGACGCGTGACCCGAAGAAGCCCCAAGTCTTCGATTTTTTCTTCTTCCTCTATCTCCTCACCTTCTAATCCTGTTTAAGGTAGTAGATTGCCTGTACCAAGTCTCTTGTTCCTACTATTGTTTGTTCTATTGATTTGACAAAGCGATTGATAATAATCTTATTAGGTCGTCACAAAACCGTCTCGCTTGTCAAGTTTAGGTGGCGATTATCGAAATCTCAATTCTTCCGTGCGAATACCTCTCGCCAAAAAACCTTTTTGGACGTTCTAATAGTGCAAAGGTGTTTTATTTTCTATAGGGCTAATTTTCTCTTTTTCAATAATCTTTATAAAGCTATTCGTTATAAATACGAATAAATAAATAACCACGAAAATAATAATATTGATGGTGCTAATAAAAATAATAGTAATAATAATAATGATAATAATACCACTAAAATACTTTTGGAAGGTTTCTATTAAATTCTTATATTTTTCATTAAACCTCGTTCCTTTTTTTCAATATTTGCTGACATTAATCAATCTGTAACTACGGGCACAAGTGGAAAAGAAGGGAGCTAATCAACTTAATCCCATTGTAATGGGTAAGATAAAAGATATGATTGCTTTAGAGTTGCTTTTTATCATTCCTCTCTCAATAATTGTGAACGAGGTGGGAGTAAAGAAGTAAATGAAATTTTCAGACGTGAACCCGATTAAGAAAGTTCATCATCAGCTCGGGCTTAATTCAGACTTTACCATGCTGATATGCAATCTAGTTGGTGTCAAATATCTTTTTGCTGCGGAGCTGCGAAAGTTTGCACTTGAAATTGACGGAAAGCTTGTCCTATCATACACCTACACCGACCAATCACATACACCGCTATGTCATTATACATCAGAAAACACTATTTCATGCGCTCATTCAGGCATCTGTGTTGAAATTGGGGCATGTGTAAGCTTGAACAACTCGAAATCATATGAACGGGACTAGGCAGCTTTACAAATGAGTATATTCGTCTGTACTCCGATTTCTTTACAATTATCAAAAACTGATTTCTCAATTCTCCCCCTCCCTTTTCTTGCTCATGAGTATAGGTCTTCAACAATCAACAATGTCTCGGAGTTTTCTCGGCTAAACCAATAGTAGCTGGGGAAAGAGAGCAAAATTATGAATAACTCGTTTACTTTCTGTCGTATTGAGTACTCTGAGTGCTTTGCACTGCGAGCGGTTATGTCAACTGAGAAAGGCGTTTGAACTACGCCAGAGCGTGTTAAGATTCGTGTATTCAATGGTCGGCAACTAGCGGGCCCCTTCAAAGAGCGGTATGCACAAAGGCCTTACGAATCTTTCTTTTAATATGTATAAATGCCAGATGATATACCCAAATTCAACCCCTTAACATTTTAAGTAATCAGAAAGTTTGTCTTCCTTTACTATTATCACGTCAAACAATTTTTATATGATAAAAAAATATGTTTCGATCTACACCGGATGAATGTAATACTTGCGTCTGCAACGGTAAACATATTAGATTGCCTGATTTGTTTGTCGTGGGCAACATAAAGAATAATAAACTTTTTCCTATGTGTAATCTATGATAAAGAAAGCAGGAATATCCAAACTCATACAATTCTTTATTCCGATGACACCTGTGTTGTCAGCATGTATACAAAGAAATTTGGTTCGTCAAGTTCATGAAAAGCAGGCTCGGTGCATACCTGCGAAAGGGCATGCACTAGATTTCATCTTAACTTATTGCCAATTTAACCTTTAACGCCACTTCCAGAAAAAAAAACTTTATAGACAAATTTATGGGGGATAAATGTTTTGTTCATTTAAAAATGACGCCAATATGGTACAATTATTTAGTATGTGAACATGAGAAAAAGTTTGCCATCTGTTGATTGATCTGATTGGTGCTTAGCGCCTTTATGTCAAGTTCATGAAAGTAAAATGGTCTATATTAATTTACTGTCGATTAAACAATTCTACGTTAAAATAATTGAATGAAATAATATAACATATCTGGACAGACAGCAAACCAACATGTAACATACAACTGCACCATTCTAAATGGCGCCACATAAATATTGTACAAAAATGTCGCACATGCATCTATACATTGTGGTTTACGAAAAGGTATAGCAAAGCCGGTTCTATTATGAAGTACTACGAAATTTTCTACCAACAACTTCAACCATCATAAGCTGTCGTCTCGAGAAGATTTTGAACCAAGAACACGTAAAAGCAAGGCAGTATGAGATAGTCCAACGCGGCGCCACACACACACACCAAATCGGTACGCACTATGCGCACTGAAAGTTAGTGCTTATGTTATACCAACACTTAAAGCGTTCGACGTTGAGCCTCAGCAAGGTCCTCATTTCATTAACTATTGATTATCGTTCTATCTTTCCCCTCTAATGAAGTAGCTCCTACAATGTCTGGACATCTACTAATCTCATGAATTAACGGTTGTGGTATGGGGCCCAGGCGGAAGAGTATGTTAAAGTCGTGAAGTGTAAGGGATCCCATATTGGCCCGTAATATTCTGAAATCGGGTTTAATTTAAACTCAGGTCTAAAATTGAAAATAGCAAATCATAGCGTAAATATCTATATCTAACTGTACTTATTTACTTTACCAGCTCATTTTAAACATAAATTACTGATTACTGTCTGGAAAATGGAACAATAAACAGAATTGTTCTCTTCATCATCATCTGGAAACTGGAAAGCTTTACTTACAACATAAAATGTACACAAAATTGTATTTGTGGATAAATGAGGGTAATTATGTGTCCAACCAATTTTGGGCAGTATTTTACACAATGCGGGAAGCATATTGTCTAGAAAGATTAAAAAGGTAAGCAGCAATTACTTTCGAATGGGCAAAATTTTCATCACTTTGGATAAATATAAATGCCCCCTCAAAATACCCAGTGTTGGTTGGACACATAATTACCCTCATGGAGCACTTTTGCCCAATATTGTTTTAGAGAGTAAATAGAATGACTTTAAACTTTGATGTCGACTATCAGGATGATCAATTCTTTTCTATAAGTCTTGAAAATGAGAAAAATAATAAAATGAGAGTGCAGCATGGTGAGAAAATTTACGGTGGCCTTAAAAAAGCAGTGGAATTGGTTTTCTCCAATTCTTCGATGTGTAGCCGGAGAGCGGCAATGTGCGCACTTCAACACGTATTGAATACCCTTCCACGGCGTATATAGCTGTATTCTAATCTCATTTTGAAGCTCGCTTTTTCTCGACCCTTTCTCTACCAAATTGAATCATAAGCCGTTGCAAGCTGCCCGGGGTTTATTGGATTGTCAGAACGACCTTAAAATTGTCCTAACCAACCTCTCCTTTTCTGCCCTTTTTTTCACCATCATCCTCTTTCCCCATCTTCTTTTTCCCGAGCGAAGTCTTTATTTCCGAGATGCTGTTCGATCTGTTTTCTTCCTCGCGCGCATTTTGCTCTTGAGCGCGTGAAACGATGGATTTAATCGCGAGATTTAAACCTTAATCGGGGCATAAAAGGTGAGCGAATATATTCAAAACGAAGGGATTGTGGGGAAGAGAGATAGGGAGGGAGAGGAAGAGAGAGAGATGTGTTTGGTGTAGCGTTCAGAAATCAGCGTTGTTATAATCGTATATAATAAGTGACAGGGCGCACTTTCAAGTTCAAACAACGAAGGGTAATAGGTTCACAGTGCTTTGAAGTGAACAAGCGCAAATGCATCATATTCCCAATTCATTGATTGCCATTTTGATTACCTCACTCGACTTTTGTTTATGTCTAACTCATATAAATACACATGGATAAAAAATATTGAATAGGGCCTATATAGATTGTGAGGGGTAGGCCTGTACTCTCAGGAACTATAATTTTCTAGCAGTGTTATTCATTCATATCTGTTTATTTCTTCTGGTTTGTTTTGTTGGGTTTTGGTGCAAAATTTTAGATGAGCAATTCAAATTTTTAGAAGAAAAAAAAACATGCCAGCATGATATTGATAGGTCAGTGTATTTTTTTGCAACGCTTTCACTCTTTAATAGGCCACATTACATGAATGGGTGATTGATTGATTGATTGACCGATTATTTTGATTTGATTTAATTTGATTTGATGAACTGATTTTCCTTTTCAATGCAATTAGACAAAATTTACAATGTAAACCACAGTATAAATAGAAATATGGAAAAAGATAATAACCACTGAATCATAATTTAACATTACGTGCACTGCATGCATGAAGCCTATTCAGCAGCGACAATATTCTCACCGGGCTAAAACCAATGGAATAACAACAACACCCCCCCCCCCCCTCAACTATGTCAACTATGTCTAGACCCATAACATTGACAGATGATTTTAAAGGGTGTATTGTTTTGGGTTTTTTAAAGATATTTTTTGTTGCCCTACCAAAACGAGGACCAAGACACAAACTGCTGGACCACTGTTTTCATTTCCTTAGCTTTGTGGTTTTACATATATCTTACTTGTCAGACATCTTTTCAATGGCATACTGACAATACATAATAATGGAAGACTCATACTTTAAAAGGTGTCCAGTAATGTAGGGAATAAAAATGGAATAAAATGAAATACATTCATTCAAATTGAGAAGTGACTTACCATTGTGATATAAGAGTTGTATACGGTAATGAATGCCATTGTTAGTCTTTGTGTTATCCGGCTCCTGCAAAGTGGAAATAAATACGTAAACAAATATTCAGTATAATTATGTGAATGAAACGGTATTTACAGACCTGGAAGAAACATTACGATTTGACGCTCAAATAACGATATTGAGAAGGTTTGCGATTCCTGATCAGGAGATGACATGGACTTAACACAATCTATAGCGAACTTGATTAATACATTTGTACACTTTTGTCTCCTTTTCTTTGACACATTGCAAATACAAAGCATCAAACTTAAATAAACATATTTTTATTGGAAAGACAGGACAATTTGAATGCTTTATTCATCGACTGAAAAGTGACGCCACTTTTAAAGAAAGTCGCTTCATTGGTTATGGACGAAATAATGCGAAATATTTATTATTTCATGGGTGACCTTTCCCCCCATGTGACAAAAATGCTGAACAAACAATGATTTCGACTTTTCACAATTTCTTTTGATAACCGACTAATATTTTTTTATTTATCATTATTCCAAATTGAGACGGCTTCTAAATTGTAGATTTCTTTTGATTTTATCAGATTTTTCAACGTTTTCAATTTTCCATTTATCATTTTCCCATTTTTATCCCTTCTTTTTTTTCCTCCTTTAGTTAATATTCGACTTTCCCCGCCATCTCTCGCAAGGCTCGCATTCCAAATCATTTCCATCCGAGACGACAGAGTGTGAGTGAGACTGTAAATATGAGGTGGGCGGGAAAATTTTATCGATATTTCAGAGGTATGTGTACCTTCAGCTGGGCTGTAACCCGCCAGCCTTCCGGCCCCATATTACACGCTCCCAATACGAGGCATAATAATATTGTTCGAAAATGCGTGGTTAAATCCGACGCTGGCCGCATGCCCGCACGCCATCGGAGCGCGGAAGATCGAACGCCCCGGCGCGTCGGCGGTGAAGTTTATAGAGTCGGACATGTCTGCGTTGTACTCTTGCCTACGGGCATGAACACCAGCTACATTACATCACAGCCAGCGCTTGAGGCGTTCTTTCCTGAAAATCATCTCTCCCCCATTCCTGTCTTCTTTTTTTTTGTCTTTCCCCTTCATGAATTCCACTTTCTGTCCACTTATGTCTCTATTACTGTCCACTCTTCTTCATTTTTTAACATAAGATAGGCACACAGAAAGACAATCACAATCGCAGCTTAGTATCAGGGGTAAGAATATCTTGTTAGGTGTCGTGTGTTTGGCGTTCTCACTCATATTCACATCAATTTGGTGACGATGAATATTGTTTGATACTTTTTTTAATGAAAAGAAAATATATAAAAAGACAATTAATATAGAATACTTATATGAGGAAAATCGAAATAGTTATATAGGTAGTAATCATATAATTATAGAGAAATAATTAAATATTTATATATCAATATAAACAATTTCTTCACGATTTTGATATAACGAATAAAATGAGACACCATTAGTACGGACATTTGTATCATTATCTTGATTTCATATAACCATGATAAGCTGGAATATTAAAAAGGGGAATATTAAAAACAATGTCATAGTTTCGTCCATATAAGCCAACTAAGATAACCATAATACATCAAATCAATAAAGTTAATAAATGCATTAACAAAGATGCTATACAAAAGTCAAGATGCCTTGCAAGTTACATTTTTTCATTTATTGATATTAGTTTGCATGTATTCTTTTCACAATATTTTCCTATTTTCAATAATGTATTTCATTCAAGAAACGTGGAATAACATAATACAAATTGAATCGCACTATATAAGGTTACAAAATGTACGACATCTTTACAAATAGTAAAGGAATATGGGCACGTTAGTGTTTTGTGACCTCATTCCTATGTCCATAGAAAATCAATATTATACCCACAACGCTTCACATTGTGTCTATGAACCTATCAAAACAATTTACAAAAAGGGCATTTTCTTGGAATAAAAGGGAAGGGGCTTCCTCATAGTCTTAATGGAATCCACTCACCAGTTAAATTCATCTCCCAATCTTTCTCCCATTCTCTCTCCCTCTCTCTCTCTCACACACACCCACACATACACACACTCCTTCTCTCCATCTCTCTCTCTCTTCGTAAAGAAACCAGCTTCCCTTTTTATTGGTGTGATGTATATGGGATAAAACCCTCACATCTCATTCGAAGCTATATAGAATGTAAGAATACTCGAACATCGGCGGCTAATGCCTCGGGTTGCCGATTATTATTCAACTACCTAGAATAATAGATTTGTATCACTATTGTTCCAAAGCGAGTACGGTATGTATCAGTAACCGAGATCGAGATAAGCTCTTAACGCAACGCCATCTCTTTTCCATGTAAAATCTATTCCATTCCATTGCGACAGATATGGCGTTTTACGAAGACAAAAAGAAATGCACGGCCACGCACAGCATCCATTCGAATTACCATTTCCAATAATGTAATTGATTAATCTATGTATATTTTTGTTGGTTTGCTAATCCTTCATCACTTCGTGCATATTTCTGTTCATTTTTTACATTTTTAACTATAATGTAATATAAAATGTTGCACCTCCCAGTATCATTTGTACATGCGTGAAAGGGTGTTTGTGTGTGTGTGTGTGTGCGAGGGTAGGTGGGAGTGAGTGTGCGTTGCTTGAATGTGATTGTGTTTATACTACTTAACTATTATCAACACATGAATTCCATCTAATCAACAAAAGGTATTTCACTTATAATATATTTAGTAATAGCATGACCAATAATTAAGTGGCGCCTCTATTTGGTATTTTGAAGTATACTTTAATAAACATTTATTTTGTAACTTATTTAAAAAAACAGCTTTCCCTTAAACCATCTTTTTATGGTTCTGCCTTTGCCGTCGCCACTTACTTATTTGATCAGCTACATTGAACAAAATTTGAATATCATCAATATTCATGAAGTAACGAGAGGTGTTTCACTTAAACGATCTTTTATGAATTCTGTTAATGATTAGTGTCGTCACTTACCTTGATCGGTACGATTTTCACCGAGCTAAAATCGATAACAATCAATTTACAAAGATAAACACTCCCTGTGAAAATGGACGGATACGAAGATCTATACTACATCAGATAATTTTGAGAAGCTATCTTTCTAGTTGGCATAAGTCTGAAGTATATACCTTTTTACACTATTATTTCTATCAATATAAGAATATATAATATATAAACTTGGAGAGAGTAAAAGAACATTAAGTCAACCAACAATAAGTTTAAACAATAATTCCTTTATAATTATGAGTTTGACAACCTGTAGTAGTGATTTTCCCGTAATTTAACTTCATTGTATAATACAAAACTTATAGGATATACATGGCGTTTTAGCAACATAATACATTTTCATTCATCTTTTTTTTATACTAAATAAGTATTATAGTCATTGGTAACATTTCTACTACTCCAACATAACTTCTAAATATTATCATAGCTGCTTTAGTGTAAGATTCCTAGTACTGATTCATCCTGTGCACCTCTGTGCATATTGGCGCCATAATCATGTAAATGATATGTGATTAGAGATGATTTCAATCACTAACCCACGGGGGGAGTTCCAATTTTTCATTCAATTAGCCATAGGGGTTAGATACTGATCCTCAGTCAGATACGAGATGATTTCCATCACACACACACCCACACACACAAAACACAGATATATCCGTCCTTATATATATATATTTTTTCATACTGTTTTATTCTGATTCCATGAACAAAAATATAACATTTCAATTTAACATTTCAAAACACATAAAATAATATTTTACATTTCATATTTTGACTTTTTTCACTAACTTAATACAAGCATAAATCATATATAACTTAAAGGAGAAACATGAAATCAGTTATAAAAATGGTTGAAACACCACTCCTCCCCCCCCCCCCCCCGCCCCAAACAAAAAAGTCTTCCCTTGCTCATTTGTTGAGGGCGATTTATACATGGAATACAAAGAAAGAACAAACAAAGGAGACCCAAATCCAAAACAAACCAATAAACAAATAGATATACTGACACTAGGATCCCCTTAAAAAAATACATATAATATGCCTAACACTTTTCCTTTCATGTATCAAATATTCAACAATGATTTAAAACTATATGAAATTACTTGGCTTGCACTCATCAAAAACAAAGCAAATAAAAAAAAATAGACGAGTAAAAAACAAAAAAAAAAACATCCCAAAGAATCACCCATCTCAAAGGAAAACTTCATTTTCCCTCCCCCCAAATCACACATACACCCACCCTCACATACACACATACACCCTCACACACACCTACACAGTCACTTTCTCCCAAATCACACCTGGATATCGCCCTCAGTCCTGCCATTTCGGTACATTCTCTCCCATTTTAATAAATGCTTGTCTAACTTGTTCCTTTTAATAGCTATTGCTTTTTCTTCATTTCGATATTCTACGACTCTCTGAATACTCTCGTCTTGAGTAGGAACTCTACCTTCTGACCTTGATCTAAAAATGATATATTTCATTAAAAAGATTACCGTGTTACAAAATTTCACTTCAAGATCGGATCCATTAATTCCCACATGTATATCTTTCCACTCTGCATTTTGAAGCTTTATCAAACTAAGTTTTTCAATGACCCTCTGCCATAAAGCTTTAACATCATTACAAAGCCATAGATCACAAAGTGGCAAGCTTTGCTATTTCACATTCCAAAAACAGCTTTTATTAAGTTACGTTCTTTCTTTCCCTTTCACTCATTAATCGAAATTATAATTAGGATTTAATTTAGTTAATAATTTTGCTCCCTTCATTTCGTCATCTAATCATGTCAAATTTACAATCAAGAAAGTAATTTCTGGGACACATATTAAACCAAACTAACAATAAGAGACTCCAAGATAAAGTACATTATGTTGGATCTTTAAACAGATTCAGATTCCTTATACACTTTTTTGTAAAAAATGATTTTAAAAAAATATTCATAATGTAATACTGTAAATTCTATGATTAAATATTCAAAATGTCAAAATCTAAATTCTTACTTAACTTCTTTGATTATGAAATTTCTTTAAAAATTTTCGATGACAACAATCTTTTGCGTATTATAATCAAAATTTGTTTCAATTTACCTGATTCAAAACTAGTGAATCCAAGAAGGGTGAATGTTTTTCTTTGATGTAAGTGTATGCTTAACTCAACTGAGTCCCACCTTATTTGATTTATGGAAAACCTGTTGTTTCTTTGTTAACTAAAAGGGAACAAATTTAGTCTACTTATTTTTTTATCATTTATCTTGTATTCTTCTCTGTTCAAGGTCGTATACATCTTACCAATCCAAAATTCATATTCTAGTAACCCTTAGCACTCTGCCCCGTTCGCAAAAATGGCTATTTTGTTATTTTCATTTGCATTCAAATTCAAATGAGAAGCATTCTCCGATGCCTTGTCTGGCGACGTAGGAGGTCAAAAGGGGAAAGCTGTGTGCTTCTCGACTAAGGAGTCGTAACAGGTACCCCCCCCCCTCCCCCCTCCTCTCTTCTCTTTAGGGATGGAAAACATCTGATTAAATCAACATTCTCGGTATTTAACGAAGCTATCGCAATTTTAAAAACAATTTTATTATTTGTCAAACGATTATTAAGTTTATATTATTTTGAAGATTGTTCAGATATTTTCACGCAGCACTGCAGCGAACCTGTTAATGATTTTTATGTGTATTTCTCTTCGCAAACAATATGAATTAGGACTTGAGTTCATTTAAGAATACTTTACTATGGTATATAGTTTAGTTTACGCAATACTTTGGCAATATTAAAAACTGTACAAGTTATACCTCTTTGTAAATAAGTATAGGAATAAATACAAATAATTTGAAATATGTTAACAATTAATATTGTTTATCATCATTATGTATATAATAATCCCCTATTACCTATTCTATAAGTTTGTACATCGGGTACTCAATCATATTTGTTTTGCGCACAAAAGTATGAAAAATTGCATTCTCAAGAACTAATTTTTAAAGGGTTGTTTATTAATTACGTGACAAAAATGAACTAGAGTAAATGGAAGATTAATATTGTTTACTTAAGATATTCGGAGGCCGTTCTCGGCAATACACGTACATCGTCATTCGCGGAGGACTATACCAAGTCATCGGTTGAACAAGCGTTAAGTCTGAAATAAATTAATTCTGTCATATTCCCGTTCGCCCGCCACTCATTAAGTATCCCGTCTGAAAATGGTGATTATCATGTGTAATTCGCTGCTCATCACTCAAATGGATTTAAAGGGATAATGAGACGGCAAATAAAGGGTACGGGAGCAGCGATGGGAAAATAATATTTAGCTCAGCGATAAAAAGAAAGCCAAATACCGGTAAATATTCTTACAATAACTCACAACGTATATAGGCTCTGATGACTAACACAGGAAAGTAAATATTGAATGTTTAAAACATTTTTGTAAGACTCTCCAGACGGCAGGTATCCTGATGACAATGTAAATTCGAAATATTTTTTGAAATTATAAGAAATGAGATATTAATAATTTTGAGTATCGACTAGACATCGATGTTGAGGAGTTGTTTATAAATAAACATTACATGTTTAAGAGTTTGCATCATACTAATTTAGGAATTACCCCCCCCCCATAATTCAATTTAAGAATCAGAATCGGTAGTACTGGTATAAGACGTTACCGAAATATAACTTTCTTGCTATTTTGATTATTATTATAGACGCAATCTAATCTTACACAAGCGACCTAATGCTATTCACACAAATATTGACTTAATCATTATGGATCTCGTTGCAGATATAAGAAACACCTTTACACTTTTGCTTTGTAAGATTGAATAAACGGTACAATTGATGAAGAAATAATGAAGATAAAATGTGTCATTACTCATTGAAAACTTGTGTTTACAACAAACAACTACATGAGAACGGAAATAAGATTCACATCAAAAAGTCTTAGGCAGACTCATCACCATAACTCAACTTTTCATCTCAAACTGACAATCACCAACCAGTCGCCATCAACGCATGTATTATTTCTTTAAAATAAGGAAGCATATATATACCAAAAGTGATCTAGAAATTAATTTGGTCCCAATAATGGGACATCAAACGTGTTCAAGGTTTCGAGGAACAATTGGGGGAGTAGCAGAAAAAGTACTTACACCCCCAAATAGGTACCAAACATTACCAAATGAGGAACATTAGTATCAAACTGTCTCCCATTATTCAGTGAGTTAACGAGTCTAGTGATTTATAGCTTAATTTCAACTTAACAACGATATAGATGAACGCTCCGTGACTTTGAATAACAGGAAGGACTCGAGCACTAGTATCTCTTTTATTTCGAAAACCAAACATCTTGGTCAGAGGTTTATCTTTACATTCCCGTGAGTTTGTTCCTATAGGTCTGGACCCCAATACCTATTAATATCTTTATTAATTTGTAATGTAAGTGTCCAACTTATCTCAACATATTTCCGAATATTTTTATTTTCTCGACTGGAATAATGTTAAAATGTAAAATAATATTTAATTTAGTTCATATTATACAATCCTGGCTTCTTGTCAGTTACAATTCCTAATTATTTTCATTTCCTCATGTAAACGTATTTTTTATAGAAATTGTATGCATTACTATTTATTTATAATGTCCTTTCTTGATGAGCCAATATGCATATCACTTGTGCTTTTATGTTTTTAAAATATTGACATGGGAAATTAAAAAGAAAATCGTAAATATAAAATCGGAAAATTGAGTTCGAGAAGTTTTAGCCATTTAGTGCTGACATCGACATTTCGATCGCAGTAGAATGAGTCGATAACATGTTAAATTACTATAGCAAAATTTTTCTTTGAAAAATTAAAAATCTTCATTATGATAATTTTTAAATGTTATTTTAAGTGTAATAATCGGTTCCCTCCTCTTTGCTCTTCTCAACCCTTCTTCACTTGGTCTAACTAAACTGATAATCATGATAATGGCGAGCCATGGGCCCAGCATGGTCGAGCCCAGGCCTGGTGGGTATACGCATGACATCAAGGATTATGTCTTAAAATAATAAAACCGACCATTCATACCGGTTACAAAACTCTCTAATCGATAGACCCATATAAAACTTTCTTTACTCACGCTGATCAATAAATATTTACGGTAGCAAAGAACTGTTTCGATTGCTGACATTTATTTATCCTTTTCATAAGCCGTCAAACCACCAAGTATTTTTTTACGTTTAGAGCTCGATTATTTGTTGTAGTGCGAGGTTATTTTCGTTGTGTATAATGTTTGTAATAATACATAATGTCATCTATCACTACATAATTTGATGTTACTTATTAAGTATCATTCATTTCAACGACATCAAATTAATATAACTATCGTTACTTTTAAAGAATTTGTGAATTAAACTTATCATGCTAATGAATCTCCGATTCTACTTTGTCTCATTAATTATACACATAGAGCAAAAAGAAAACATTACAAATGCTTCCGTCAATCTCTCTGTGATCATGGTGATTGCATGCTTCTTTTCAAACTTTCTCCGGCCACAATGGCCTTATAAACCATAATTATCTAAGTAGAACAATATATGATTTCGTAATAAACTATGATGATAAAAATATTAAATATTTAAATATTATGTTGTGAAAACTTACCCTGTCCTTTTCGATAAAATCGACAAATGCTGTCCTTTCGACCTCGATGGGTTGACCGGCTCTGTCGTAAAGGGCGATGACGAAATGGAAGAAATTACTCTTTCGTAAATTACTTGGAGGTTGCTTTTCGAAGTGAGCACGGGCCATCCCACACGAACTGTAAATTAAAAAAAAATTGAATGAATGAGAGGTTAAGATGATGGAAATTGGTATCCAAAACACCGCCAGAATTCTGTCACATTATTTTGATATATTGTTGCTATGTTTATGAATAAAGTTTAAGAGTGTTTAAAAAACACTATGCTTATTTTTCAAAAACAAAAACACATATAACTCCCGAAAGAGATGAGTGATTCAGTCGGCCCATCATGAATATTCATAAATGTCTATTTTAAGATTAAGAAGAAAGGGAATCCAAGTATATCCCGAGCACTTAACCTCAAAAGATGAAAACAAAATTATGGTTAATATCATGAGCTACCACGATCGTCACATATCATCATCAGCGAAAATGAAATGCATCCCTCCTTATCAGCTAAAAAGCGAGAAAGGAAAAAAAATGCTCTTGCCTTCTGTTCTGCTAAGGATACCTTAGATGATCGTCAATATAATGTTACCAAAATGGTTGAGATAAGCGTGCTAAGAGGCTAGAGAGTACACAGATTCAAGAGGATATTCAAAGGGCACTTCATACTTTAATCTGGGTAATGATTCTGATAATGATCACACGATCTTGTAATGACAAAGACTTAAATAATAATCGTAAAAGACCAGAGGGAACGGTTATCACATTCCAATTCATGTGAAAACATATTAAAACATGTAGGCCTATGACAAGTTAGGCTATCGGGGTATAAATTAGAGATGAATGAAAGGGAAATAAATACAAATTTTCCCTTTTTTCAACACTAAAAGAGCATCGTAAAAATGTTGTCACTTGGATTTTGCAAATGATATAAAATAATAACTACTGAACATTTTAATAACGTATACCATTTAACTTTTATGTTCACTTTAAAATGAATATCAGGTATAGTCCTACATCATAGAAGTAACATTTGGTGTTGAACTATAACAAAATGTCGTCAATACCTGCCATAGAAAACACAGACCTAATCATTTCATAAATTTGAATATGAATAAAGATGTGCTTAATATTAATAATAATACAAGCATGACTAAGGGGATGATACAAGCAAAAGTCCAAATACAAGAGAATTGTTCCATTTACTCTCATTTTACTTTTGTGGATACAAAAATCATAGCTTCCGATAATCAATTACAAATAAAACGACATGTACTGAAAACCCTATTAGATACGGTAGACTGGTATATGTATCAGGTTTCAATACTCGACGGTTTTCAAATAAGGGCCATAGAATTGCTTGAATGATTACCACCCCTCCCTAGCCAACCACCACCATACTGTCAGACCTACTCCCGTTTTAACCAACATACACCTGATTATAATTCAGAATTCATTACTATGAATTAGGTCTAATATATATGACTAAGCTATATGGGGCGATATGTTTTATATACAATTGAAAGACAGAAACTACAGGGCCTACCACTTTACATGAGGCAGATATATTGACCGTGCATGTAAGAAAGTCACAAACTTCCATGAAACTTAATTTCGGAACGATGTATGTATATATTTCTTTTTATTCAAACAGTCATTAATGAAGAATTGCTTGTAAATATTTAATAGAGTATGTGAGCGAATTCAATGTCAAGTTTCGGACGCACAGGGGACCGGTGAGGAGCTTAAGCAAGGGGGCTCGGTCCCGGGCCCGTAATACGAGAAGGGTGCCTTCTCTCCCCGGATCAACAACACTTTGGAAATCGCCAAACATCATGACTAAGATATGTTCAGGTATCAAAAATAAATTTCACTTATACTCATTTTCATACTGGTCTAATTAATATTTCACTCTCATATGCCTGGATTATAAAATAAAACACAGTTCACTGTCTTTGCATATTAAATGAGGTTTATATGCATTATTATATACCAGGTTATTGTTAGTGAGATATGGCTCTCGTGCGTTCGTACCATAATATATGATTTTACACAAGGGAAGAGACGGAATTGACTACATTTAAAAGCAGAATTTTGTGGTGCATGGAGGGGGGGGGGTAGACCCCCCAATCAAAAACACAACAAAGGCATTCGAATCGTTAGAGAAAATACTGAGTAAATTCTAGTTCAATTGTCGGGCGATTTGCTCTCTGCCAAAAGCGCAAATATCGGTAGTTTGAAGAGTGATGTGAAAAAGTAAACAGTGAGTAAAGGAATCTAGGTTATGGACATATTTATCAGGCATTCTGATGACTGGTTTGTGCTAAAACCAATCATTGCCCTCCATAAATCAACATAGTATAGTATATACCAATCATTCATGTTTAAATCATTCACTTTTCATGCTAGAGAGAACTGATAAACAGTATATCGTCCATAATTCATTACAGTTTTAAAGCTATTTCTTTGTTTAAAAATAAATAAACATTGCATAGGCCTGTAATTCAATTGATCGATAGACTTGCTAGAATAATTTTGATTGATTTCAATTGCGTTTCTATCGATTTGGGCTAACAAAACTGTACATACAATTTTCTCATGTCATAATCTAAAGAGACAGAGTGCAATAGATCTGCAAAATCATGGCTTAACAAAAAGGAATTTATTTTTTTTAATGTAGAACAGGTATTAACATTTATTCATTTTTTTGTATGTACGGCCTATACATAATTCGGGTACATTGCCTTCATGTTTTTCTTTCCTTAAAATAATTGGTCACCCTAATTAAACACTAAATATGGTTCATAGAAAGACTGAACATATAAATATTGTTTGCTATTTCAAAGGCTTTTATTTTATAACTAATCATGCTGGTCTCGTTGGGTTGTTAAATTGTTATGTATTTCAATTATTCAATCAAATACGATTTTGTAGTGAACCACTTCTCTCAATAAACAAAACTTTCATTCCACAAGTGATGTAATCTTATCTTCTTTCATCTACGATCATACTACTCACCAAAATAAATATAACAGAGGAAACGGAATGGCATTCACCGATCGATACCGGATATTGGCCGATAGAAATCCGCGGAAGGGAACTCGTAAAATAAAAACTCCACTGTGCAAAATCTGGTCGTATTCAAACAGGTCACTGCCTCATTTCATACCAACACACGAGTAATATTTTAATGTTTTTACTTGCTGGTGATATCTATTGACACTATTCCAAGTAAAGGAAAATTAACAAATAGTCATCGGAATCGCCTGTTACTTGTAATACTAAGAAGTGGTCTGATCACAATCAATCTCTTGCCATACGATAGTCATTCGATTGCGCCAGATCACGATCCACTTATTTACCCTGGTCGTCTGCGCTTTTTTGAACTCTTCCTTTTCCCGCGTAAAACTATTTTTCCTCCATCCTACGTCGTCTAGATAGCCATGCAGACATTCACGAGTATGATATTGGGTGTACTCTCCAGCACTATTCAAAATGGAAGAAATCTAGCCTATGTTCGAATGTCACCTGGGTATCGATGCTTTGATTAATATGGAACCCTTGACGTGGGTTTCGCTATTCTCATCTATCACGCGAGCTCTCGGCTATTCCATCTCGACAGCCCAGAGCGAACGATGCTGTTCAGTATATAGTCGTACTACACATAGGCACATCGGGCAATATTATTGACTATGGCACCGCCTGACGCATTGTAATGCAATAGAGAATAGAGCGAGTAGGCCTACGGTAAGCTATGTCTGACTCTTTGCTATAAGATACCGATGGGGCACTGGACAGCAATTAGGGTTCGCTAATTTTAAAGAATTACAAATGTTAATCCGCCTGCATTACCACTCCCCCCCCCCCCCCTCAATCGGCCGACCGGAATGTAATGCTACGCTGTACTTGATAACGATGCAACAACTACATCCACCAACACGTTAATTATCATTTCATCGAGATCTGGGGTAGTTTCGAAACGCATATTCAAGAAAAAAAGTTGTTTGTTTGTCATTTTGGTTTGTTTTCTCCGATCTTCTGGTCGGAGGAGCTCCCCTGTACCTCATTGCTCTTTGTTTCGAACTCGTTAGGCAGTTGAGCTATAAATCTCTCCGACCTAAACAGGTGGATTTTTAATGTTACGAATGTGTTTGTTTCGGGCCTTTGACAGACCGTGTAGAGTCCATCCGGAAATATCAGCGTTTTCAACCGAAAATAAAAATCAACCTAAACTACGAGGAGGGATGTGGATAAGTACAATAAATGGGGTGCTATCGCCTTGCCCTCGAGTTATAAGAGTTTTCGCCTTGACTGGATAAAAATCCAATAAAGAAAAATACCTAGTCCCTCACCCTCTTTCCTTCATTGTGTCAGAATATATTAGCAATCGCTCTATTCATTACAAATTCGATTTTTGCGTTTCAACTTTCATGGTTTTCGAGTATGGGACCCAAAGTAGTAAACTGCGCATAATTATTGTAGGCCCACAACCATTCACAGCATTCCTTACACATACATGTTGGTTGGGTAAAAAGATACCAATATTTTGGAAGTTTTACGCAATGTTGGTTGAAATTTACCCTTAAACCAGGCATTTAACCTAACATGGAGTAAAAAAAAATACCCAGTAAACATGCATGTTCCCTTTCTACCCATTATTGGGTGCAATCAATGTTTTTAGAGTCCATGTTTCTTTAATTTCATCATTGAAGTTTATCTTTCAATATGGTTATTTAGCTCATGTGATAATAAGAAAACAAAAGAAGTTGCTTTAAAAATATGGAGAATCAGAGGATAAAAACCCTCTACATTTTTGTCAAAACATGCAGTTTAAAAAGCGTGCAATCAATGTTTTTAGAGTCCATGTTTCTTTAATTTCATCATTGAAGTTTATCTTTCAATATGGTTATTTAGCTCATGTGATAATAAGAAAACAAAAGAAGTTGCTTTAAAAATATGGAGAATCAGAGGATAATAACCCTCTACATTTTTGTCAAAACATGCAGTTTAAAAAGCGAGTGGTATTCTACTGCAGGAGCATCTGCCGGCGCTGTGAATATTCAATGAATGATCGTAAAACTGATACTAATTCATCAGGGAATATTGTGGGTTTATTTATCATTTTCTCTTGGAAATGAAAGATCATGCATCCAACATCCCGTTGGGATGTAATACTGTAATTATCATACAATTTTTACCCGTACAAAATTTACACTCATAATTTTACGGCATCCTAGTCTATTTTTATGCAGAATGTGTTTAGAACTTTCGGTTAGCGATTTTTTTTTTCTAATCTTCAATGTTTGTGCACATAATTATTACAGGGAATAGTATTGTACTTCTAAAAACAATCAAACGCGCAATTGGTTTGAACAACGCCAAAATGAATAAGAAAAGTAGGAGTAAGTTCGTTAGAATTATTTTAGAAGATAATAGTTTGTTCTGGAGGGAATAAACAGTACAAAGTTTTAGAAGAGAAGGAATATGTGTACTCGTATGAGAGTAAACAAAATAGTGATGGCACAAGGGGTCTTAAGTCATGTAAGTTTTTTCATATGAATTATTTATATAGATTGTGGTAGAGTTATGGTCTGGAAATATTTGAATATTTTCTTTTCAAACTGTAGCTTTAAATCCCTAAGTGATGAAAGTTATATGAAAACCTTCATAATATTTGTAGAATTATATCTACTAAAATTTACAAGAAAGAAACGTATGTTTTACACTTAAAATAAGATTAAATTCTGATAATGGTGAAAATATCTTCTGGGTTAGTGAAATATTGTTAACTCGTATCAGAGGCCTACAATATTAGACATTATATGATAGACAGACAGTATGTCACAGATTGGCTATTCGTTTGAACATAAATACTGTCACCGCAAAAAGTAAGACCATTATAGTTCTTCAAGTACCGGTATGCGTTATGCGTCACGCGTTATAACTTATATACAAGTACTACGGCATTATAAACAAATCGTGCAAATAGCAATTTATATTTACCGGCAAAAATGAGAATGCTGATATATACTCTGACATTACATTACAACTGGTTCATGATCATGATGATAACCTCTAAAATGCATACGAGTTTTAACAGGACAGCTGTAAACATGGTTTTTAAAAAAACCTGATGTAAGGAGGGCGGTTTAATAATCTTAAAGGGAAAATGCAAAAGTTTTGTCATTTTAAAGAATGAAATGGAAATTTACCTGGCACTTTGATCGACCATGGTTGGCTGCATCCAGCCGGCTCTAACGGCAGCCGATCCGACCTGCGCCGTGATTATTGGTTCCTCTTTGAGGTTGGTAGAACCCCTGGTCAGTGAATCCTGGATTCCGAACATGTGTTTATCAAAACAGAGTATCTCCCGATCAAGCCACGATCACCAAAACTAGTCCAGATCAAAACGTATAGTGTTCCTTTAAAAGTGGAGACAAATATAGAAGAGAACGGATAAGGCAAGCACAAAATCGCTAGTTTATCAGAAAGAGATGGCAGCTGAGGGAGTTGGTGATTATTATTCTGAGCAATTAATGCCGAGTGGTTTTGGTTGAAAAGAAGATGATGAAGCGAGAAGCGCTAGTGTCTGCTCCCCGATGTGTCGTTTACTGTATCAGCAATTGGGTCTGCGGGGAGATGCTGGGGTACGGCGGCCTTTTGGCTCGGTGAACCGCGGGCGTGGTGAGAGGTGAGCGTTTGGAGAGTTGGATGCGCCCTGGTACGTTCGCTGAAGCTGGCTTCGCTTGAAGTGGGTCCGTACGGGATGCTTACAAGCTAGCATGCGGTCTCGAGCGGGCTGCTCAGGGAGACTCCACGGCCACTTGTCGGCTGTCTGATTACTGGCTCATGGGACGAGCGGTCTGTTGCCTCATCGTACAGATTGGTTTAAGCGATGAAGTGAGAAGAAAAGAGGGAAAAAAGCCCAGATTGAGAGAAGATTTGCCTCTGAAACAGGCGGCTGGGTTAAAAGTCGCGGTGGTTTAGAGTGTCGGCAATTGATATATTCTCTCCGCAAAGTTCTGTTGGGTAATCTGAATTCAGAACCGTTGCCTTATCAACTCGCTGGCGTTCAGCCTCTATCTACTCTCAATAATAAAACCTGTTCAGAACCATCGACAACCAATGGATGGTCTGGAAAGAAAAGTGACTAGGGAGAAAGAAAGTACTATATAAATGATCGTCGGCTGTGATGGGTATTTTGGGTACAGGTATTGGAATCGCCACTGTCAATGTGTTTCTGTCATTGTCAAAGGTATATGTTTAGCCTGATCAGATGATGCGGGAGATATTCTGCGGTGTCTGGCTCGCTGGATAGCCAACAGTTCACGTGCAAGGATAACGGTACCGGTGAGTGTTACCTAAGCCCAACTACCCTGACTTCTGCTTCTCCCTGATCTCCCGGGGTTCCCTTTTGTTCCCGTCAAGTGCCCGCTGCTGAGCTGGCAATCGTCCCTCTGGAACTCCACTCCCCAGGGGATGCACGCCCGGCGCATCCCTCCTTTCTTCCCGATACACACAGCGTGCACAGCGGCCCCTCACTGCCCCCACACGAAGCCTCATCAGCATATCATGCTCCGCCCAATTCTGCCTTATTTGGCATAATAGCAAATAGCATGCGCGGAATATCAATGGAACCAATCGGGCGCGCGTAATCCATGCTCACTTATTTTGTTCTTCTCCTCCCTCTTTCTCTCTCTCCCTCTCTCCTCCTTATCCTCTTTCTATCCTCTATCTACACTCCCCTTTCTCTCTGGGATATATTTTTCAACACGAATTAGCAAGTTACATATCCTCCTGCTTTCCCCCAAATCTCTAAACAGTTCCTTGCTCATCAGACAGTACAAATTTTATTCGAGTCAGAGCTTCCAGGCGACTCTGCATTTAAACATCATTCCAATACAGAAAAGCATGTGAAACATTCAAGACTAAAGATCTAATCGCACTTGTTTATCCCGCAATGTTTAAATACACATAACATTCGACATTCTAGCCGACGAGAGAAATAATAAATATCTGAATCTAAATTTTAATCTTATCTGCCTTAAATATGACTTGGCGTTAGAATGTCAAATGATATTGACAGATACAGGCATTTTTAATTTCCATCAATGTTATTGTATTTTTAATTACATTTCTTTGATTGTTTAGAGTTTTATTTGTGGTAACATCATACAACACAATAATCCATCAAAATGCCTTTAAATATTTAGAAAAAAAACCTTCCAAACTAAAAATTGGAAAGAAAAACTCATTTACTCAGTTTGCCAAGCCGGCTTCTATGGCATCAGTTGTATTATTTACTTACATTTCAGCCCGCCTTCTCGGACGCTGTTCACAATATAAATCAAAATGAAGACAAACTTTTTAGGGAGCCCGTTAAACATTTGCAAAGCTATAATCAGACCATCAGCACCATTTTCATCGCATTTCCTTTCTTCTTTTTCCCCTCATTTTACCGAATATGTTTCCCTTTGCAGCCGCTTGGACAAACCCCCTCTTTTTCTGCCCTAATTTACTACTGAATAACTATCTAGGCCATATTTGCCCAAGAAAGTACTATAAGGTCGCTGTAAGTAATAGAATTCTGCGCTGGCTCGGCGGTGTGTGTGCGCGGGGCATGCGGGGTGTCGACCGGGATGTCAGCTTCTCAGCCAGCCTAAATCTTGCCTAACTCTATTATGTCTAAAGCGAAATGTTAGTACATGTTAGAGAACTGCTTGTTATATTTTTCCGGGTGAAAACCCCTTACGACTCAACAGTATTACCTGTTGTTATGGACTTATTTATTTTAGCGTCTCGAAAAATATATTTCTGGTGTTATCTGACATTCATGAAGGCCTCTAGGAAATAAAACTTAATATGAACAGGTTACTGTTAGCCTAATGTCAACAATGATATGCAAAGCACGAAATGGTTAGATTAAATTATGATAAATGCAGATAAGAATTTTCTCTCTCCCTCCCCTCTTGTCTTATCTTTCATTGAAATGAAATAAATAAATTTGAATTTGAATTTAAATTCATTCTTTAATACTTTGACCGAATAATATTCATGAGCCGTCATAATTAGATATATTTGTCTTTACAATATCATTTTAGCGCTTAATGTCGTTTTTTCAAAATTATCTCTAGAGTCAAAGTAGACGGATCATGAAAATCAAAATATCTTGAATTGTTTTTTATTCGAATTCAACAAAGTGAAGTTAAATTGATAATGGCAACATGTAAATGTTGCAACAATAAATAAGTCAAGCTAGTTAATCAACGCGCAGGCAACTTTCTCAAGTCTCAACCGACATCATGAAAGTATCATTTTAAAAAAAACAGCAGATATTCAATCATAATATTTACAGAAAGAAATGAAGCAATACGCCCTTTCAAAAATATTTATTGGTTATTTTCCTAACGTACGCAATGCATTTGAAGTATGAAAAATACAGTATTCCTTCACCATATTCAGTATCTGATAAAGCAATAGGTATAGCGAAATAAAACGTGAATGAATTTTCTCCATTTCTATCCTCTATCCTCTTCAAATAAAATTGGAATATTGAATGAATAAAATGGGATCCCTCGCCTCACCCTATTCAGTTTCGCAACATGAGATTTATTCGGACGTTGCTATATAGCCCACTCCGTTCATTCTTTCCCGCCATTTCTAAGCTCTCTTCAATTTCAACTTCGTCTTCGTGATCGTATAAGAGCTCCGTCCCATTCCCGCCATTTGACAACAAGAAAATTTGCTCAGTCACATCAACCAATCGGACACAAACTCGACCGCTTGTATTGTCTGTGGAAATAATGTGATAGAGTTGGTTCGTCTGGAATCAGTTCCGCCGATGTGACCGAGGGCATGAAGGAATAAGAAGGGAGAGAAGAAGAAGATAACTGTGTTGGTGAAAGTGGAGCCGTGAACCCTTTGAAATATGGTGGGAGCGAGAATGTTTAGAGTTTAGTATTTCACGGGCTCTTCTCGGCTAGGTGTGCTTTTATCTAATTATGCCAATTTCATATTTAGGCCGAGCGATGAAAAAAGCCAGGGATTCAAGCGAATGGGATAGAAAATAATGACGGGACATGGAGTCGGAGGGTTTTAACCCCGGAGTGAGAGAGGCACTGTGTAAATACTAAAACGGGATGTAAAGATGGAGGATAAAAATTGAATGAATAAAAAAGAAATTTAAGGTTTGAAAGACACCATAGTAGGAAACAAACAGATAGGACACTGAAAGTACATCATGTACATGGGGAAGGAAGGAATAAGGAGATGCGAAATGTCTAGAATCCGAAAGGATTTTATCATACGCCGGCATCCAAAAGACTATCCATTTACTAGGGGAAAAACTATCAAGTTAGTATAATTCTAATTTGGAATTGCCTATTTGTGCACATTCTCAAACTGGTCAGATTTAAGAAAAATTCTCCCTGATAATAAATTCGTTTGAAAAAAAATAATTAATGCAAAATATAGATGAAGGCTTGATGGAAATCCATCAAGAATAAAAGTCATGATTTGTTTGATTTTTTTATTGTATGACGTCACAGACGAGTTGCTCCGCCATATGTCGTTTGATTTTTTTTTGGGGGGGATGGGGGTGATAGGCTTAACATTAAACTTTCGTACCCCTTTTATCTTAAATAATAATTCTATTCACCATGTTCCATCATAAATTATGAATTCACATTATATATTATATTTGGGAGCTGCTCGCATATGATGTCATGATGTCGAAAACTAACTTTTGTTGAAGGGTTATTCAAGGCTGAAGATTATATGACTTGGACAGAGTAAAATCAAACTGAAAAAAATTTAAAGTTTCATCAAAATCAGTAAAAGAATGAGGTTATGACGTTCAAAAGTTTTGTATGATTTCGGTGAAACAGTTATGCAATGACGAAGCTGATAATATCATATATATCCACTCTCATTGTTTTGCATTTCATTATATAATTTACATTTATTCCTCCCAAAATGAAACAAATTTTATTGGCTACTGATGCAATGTGTAAAACAGTCATTGCTGCAAATTATTTTGTACAAGGGAAACATACCATACACATATTTTTGAAACTATCAGGGGGTTTGGAGTAACTCCCTATAAAATGTGAAACAGAATGATTTCATGTAATTACATAAGAAAAGGCAAAGTGGGATATGGCATCACCAGCTCACCTATTATTCATGATGGCGTGCATATAACCGTTTTCACAAAATACTGCATGTTTAACTTTAAAGTTCAATAATCACTACTTATTTGTTATCAGATTTGGATGAAATTGTCATTTTTTTCTACTATTTTTCAGATAAAATTATTTTCAGCGCGGGGTATCTCTTCAATACTAGTAGAATGTGACTAGGTCTGCTTTGATTGAATGTGTAAAATGTTTTCTCGACAAATTATTGTTGAAGTATGCCGTATATTTTTTGTAGTCCCCAAATGATTCAACCTGTTACCTGACTCCCATAACACTATTACTACACCTTTCTTTCCTTACACCTCAAATAGCGATGTACCTCGACAAAAATCGATAAAACTCATAGCGGTATCGGAATACATCCTAGTTTTTTTTAATGAATATTCATGAGCTAATCAACCCGACCAACTTCGTCTGCGAAACAGTACACCATCTATTTTTCTTCTCTTGGAGAAGAAAGCTGGACTTTAATTTCGAAACCCTCTCCAGAGAATAAATATTTCAACATCATTTTCTTTTATGATTTTTCTTTATTTTCTTTGTTTGCATTTGTAAACCCGTTATTACCTTTCTTAATGGCTGCTAAATGGTTCGAATCGCGTCGTCTTCGTCTGTTGCATTTTCAGCGCAAAACAAAAAGGTATATGGTTGAATTTCCTACGATCAATGTCCAATTATTGTTATTACGACGCGTAAATGGAGAAAAACGCCGATAAATTGAGCGATCGAGTCCGTAAAATTATCATATCACTTTCCCTTTGAAATAACGGCGAATTCTCGCAATTGTATTTTACCGCGGTTTACAATATTAGCTTCATAATCTTGACAATACGATATATAGATATCGTGTGCGTTTCTGGAATTAGAATGGGATACTGCCAATTTTCCACCGAGTAACTATGCACTAACTTTATTTAAGTCTGGTAGAATATAACTTCTCTCATATAACAAGTGAAAATTATCACTCTTTTCTCCTCATTCTGGATATGAGCTTTGAAACAAGAAGTTCATTGGCACATAGAGATAGATATTTCTGTTTGATAAATTCGATACGAAATACAATGTTAAAGATGCAAAGATTGGTATCCTGACGCAGCTATTTTTATCAAATAATAGAAATAATATGGTGAATATTTGATATATTATCAAAGCAATGGCTACAAGAAGCAAATGCGATAGACACGATAAAGGCTATGAACATTCTGAGGTGCAAAAGCAGAAATCAGTGCATGACCGGGAGTAACTTACGGTGGTCGCAAAGTGAACTTACCAAATCAAAAACAAAATTTTACTACCCAAGAAGCGACAACAACCCAAGCTTCGACGTTCCAGAGCAAGTGCGACCCCAATTAAAACTTTATCCTTTGGCCTTTAAGAATGGATAAGTTTAACTCACTTTTAACGTCTAAGATCCCATTTTATACACTCTTATTTGTTGGTATTCGGTGAAAATTTGCTCATCTTCGAACAGAAAAGAGAGAAGGGATAGGATTTAGGGAGATCAGTTGGAATTAGAATATCTTTTACAGGTGGACCACAGAGACGACTCGAGTGGAAACACGAGTGGATAGAGAGAGGGCGGTCGTCTGTTAAAGGATTACTCGCTAACCACAGTCATCGATACAGGTTTGTGTTGTTTACTAGTAGCCAAAGCTGGCATGATTTAACTCTGAGTTTGTTTAAAGAAAAGTTACAGATCCATGGTTTAGGATACGTTTCAACTGCGATAATGATCTTGGCTTACAGTGTATTCTCTCTTTTATAAACTTAGATATTGTGGAGATATCTTTATCAACGGTAACGAGGGACGATTACAAAAACATTTTTTTATGTTCGATGTGGAGAATGATAAAAAAATTAATTCAAATGAGAAGTGAAAATTCAAAATATGTTTTGTAATATTTTCCTTTCTGAACGCGTCAAATGTCATCCAAGATAAATTGAGTCTAATTTAGATTAAATCAGTATGCGGTATTGTTGGACAATAATGATAATTGTATTATCTAATTTATCTAAAAATTCATTTAGGAGATTAATTTTACAGGCCTTGTTTCACAACTTCCACAATACCTATAATTTTTTTACCACCATCTTAATCATAATAATGCAATATATACATGTATACATTCAACATTGTTACAGTAACTGTCGTTTTATTCGTACCAACTCATTTTTATAATATCCAACGTCTTAAAACAAACGATATTATCTTTCTGAATATTGCCAACATCACGAAACATGATATATATTATGACCAGTTAACACCAATTTGTAAACGTTTGATATAAGTATTTGATAATATATTTTTATTCTTTATAAAGCACAACCTGTTTTTTCACAGGATCCTAAAACAAATTGGCATGCATCACATTTCCTGAAAATTAAGTTTCAACTAAAGGAAGATCAAAGCTTTGAAGTTTGTTATTCTATATGTATTGCTATATGCTAGCTTATCACCAGCATCAAATGGCAAAGATTTATCATTATTTTTCTAAATCATTTTTTGTGTATTCTGTGGCAATCTTAAAACTATTCGCACGATATTTGTCAAAGTGAGAACTATCGATTAATAACTGTAATATTTTTATTCCTTTTTGCCTGAAAAAAGACAGTTCTACAGTGTGATCGTCCTATTTATCTGGATCGAGAACTTAAGAAAGTGAAAAAGAGAGAAGTGATATGATACACGCAATCTTAAGAACATTTTAAGGATTTCTATGATTTAGAAAATAACTTAATACTCAACCATTTAAGGTTGCTAATATGAATGTTAAGTTTTTCATGTTTCATTAGGGAACAAACTGTTTTTGATTGGTATATGTGGAATAATGGGTGTGTTCTAGTACACATTACGAGGAGAAGTTTAATTACTTTTAATCGTATTTTTCAGTGAATTTGCAGAAAATCGCTTTTTATTGGTTAAACCAATTCCAAGTTGAACCGCCCAATGTCGAATTATGAGTGAAATGTTACGGAGCGAAACCGCATTTCAGCTTACGTCCGATAGCTCTGGCCGATAACCATCGAAATGTACTTTCTGCGGGTTCCAACTCCAACCAACCAACGCAAGGCTTTGGCACAATTCTGTGTGTCATCATCATCCTTCCGCCATTTTGATTATTGCCTGTCATCCTAGTCTCTCCCCCTTCATTTGTCATTTTCTCTGTCTTGTTCTCATTTCTAGCTCTTTCAGTCACATACAATTTGTCTATTCCCATTCTCTTTTCTCACTTATTTGATTTGACACTTGTGCACGCCCCCCCCCCCCCCCGACACACACCAACCATACACCTTCATATTTTCATAGGCATATTAAACACACCCTCAACACATACACCCTTACCCCTTTTACTTACCATGAAAAAACTCTTAGACATAAAACAGCACATACACCCACTAAAGCGTGTACACTAAACTAGCGGCTTAACCCTCACCCCACCCCCACCACCATGACCACACACACACCCTATCCCACAACTCTTTCCCTATTGTCTCAATTCCTACCTCTCTTTCCCACACCCGCCCTATTTCCCCTTATTTCTCTCCTCCCACACACGCACGCAGCATAAAATCGCACGCACACCTAAGGTTACCCTCACTCCTATACATACACACACACCCACACAAATATTATACACACTACCGCAAATAGCACACCCCATTCCCTCTCTCTCCCTCAGCATTCATCCCTATCGCCTTATACCCCCCCCCCCCTCTCACTTTAGATTTCACCATGATCATCCCCTCTTTCCACACCCACACACACCCAACACAATCCTTTACACCTATTCATTCTTTTCTCCCTCACCTATAGGCCTTCTTCTCCATCACACACACTCCTCTCCCTCTCTCTTTCTCTCACCCACACACAACCACCCTCTCTTTATTTCACACCCACCCACACACACCCACTGGATCTAACTATCACCCGACACACTCACACACACCCAAACTCCCACCTCCATTTATTTTCCACCCCTCCCTCTCCCTCTATCTCTCACCCACGTACACCCACCACAACTATCACACCCACACCCACATACCTGGACATATATACACACAAGCTCTCACTCCCACCCCACCCCCTCCTTACTCCCCTCTCCCCCTCACAATCACACTCTTCCTCCTACAAACCCTTTTTTCTCTCTCTCACTCTATCTCCCACCCTCACCCACACCCACCGTAAACACCGATCCGAATTTCCCCATCTTGTAACAGTTACCTGTGTCAATGACTTCATTTAGCCTCGCCTCTTCTAACACGAAGGTGACACAAATTAATCCGAGCACCCTGACAGAATGTAATGGGAGGATCTGCTAATTGGGGTGCTAAAATTGACCCTATTTTTGGAGGGAACACATCATGACAAGACAAAATTCTCAAATTGCAGTTCGTCGGCGGGTGCTTTTTAACAGTTCGAGCTCGCAAGGACTGTGGAAGATGGCGGAAGAATTAAAAACACCCGAGTAATTGTTGACCTTGTGACATTATAAAGTCATGAAATAGGGTCAAATTTGATGACCAATCAAACAGTCATGTGGGGTCATTTTTTTTTTTTTTTGCTTTGGGGGCGAGGCAAAGAATCTTACTTTGAAAACGCTCGTGACTGATATGAATGTATACGTTATCAAAACGCGGCTTGGTGTAAGGAAGAAGATAGAAAATTGGAATATTCAATTCAATTCAAATAAAACATTTATTTTCTTCCATTTCATTACATTTTTCATAAACATAAATTCATACATAAATCAATTTGTTATAAAAAATATAAATATGTACATATTGGGTTTAAGGAAGAAGGCGTATACCCTAAAAGCTTAGGCTTGTGGCGGGATATGCCTATAGACAAAAATACAATGCAATATGTACAGGAAATTTGTCATTTTTCTTATATTATGTAAGATAATGATGCATGAAATTTACTGACTGCATTTATATAATGAAATATATACTCCTTTTGGAAATATAATCATGAGCATAATTATAAATTCCACTTGATGTATAGAACAGTTGTTAAATTCTCGGATTATTTCCTCTGATATGCATTTCATGTTAAGTGACCATTGAATCGATCTTCAGATAAGCTTCCACATGATTTTGATGAAATTGCAAATGAAAATATACATTCAATTTCCAAATTCGGGGGAATGGTTAATCAATTTACAGAGGGAAAATGCGGGAAATACATTCGATATGATTCTTAAATTACCCGACTCTCCCCCCCCCCCCCCCTCTCTCTCTCTCTCATGGTAAGGGTTACCTGATAAATTGTTACATGAACACCTTTCAAATTATGTTCTAAAGTGAAAAGACGGCCTGATGTTAACAAAAATGTAATATTTAGGATTTTTTTCAATTCGCTTTGACAACGATGATTGGTGAATATCAAATCTTCGGCAATTATGAAATCGTATAGTGGCACCTTTATTGATAAGGTTGATATTTGTATCATCTTGGTTTTTAATTTCTCGAATATTTTAAGGGATGCCACTGACTTTCTTACAAAAATTAAATGAGAAAATATTGAGATAGAATCAATACTTCCGATCTGACGTCTTAGTGTAGCATATTAGCTCGTCAGAGCACATGCACTCTACAATATATTGGGTAAAAATGCTCCATGAGGGTAATTATGTGTAAGCTTATGTGTCCAACCAACATTGGGCGTTAATATTCATCCAATGTGATGAAAATTTGGCTCATTCTAAAGTAATTGCTGCTTATTTTTCTTAACCTTACCGGACAATATGCTTCCCGCATTGGGTAAAATATTCCCCCAAATCGGTTGGACACTTAATTACCCTCGTGCTGGTTAAAATTTTACCCCATTTTTTTTACAGTGTGGAAGCAAATCAAAATCTTTCGCATTGACCTACTTATGTGTCCGCCGAGGACTTAAATTTCTCAACTTTTGAAATACATGCATGCATGAATCAAAAAAATATGTTGACTCCTTATTCGTTCTGTTTTCTTTAAATTAACTGTATGTTCTTGAGCAGTGATATAATATGTCTCAAAGATTAATTTCATATAATTTGTGAAAATAGTTTACAAATATAATGAACTCATGGAAGAGTACTATTCGTTTTTTATATCATACAAAAAAAATAAGAAAAAAGGAAAAAAACATCCTTCCAAAAAAAATGATTCTACAATACTAAACAAAGTTCTAAAACTATTATGATATCACGATTTTGAATTGAACTTATTTTATTTTGCTCACAATTCATTTCATTTTTACTAAAAGTCAATAATCATGCCCATATTGTTGTGAATAACGATTTATGGATCGCTTTATCTACTCATATATTGTTAAACAATGATTTATGAACTTTTTGGCAATCTCATTCCATAGCATTTGTTTATGTTTTATGAAGTAACAAACGTACTTTAACCCTTTTACTCTTTAGTATAATTCATAACTAAATTCTCCTTCGCTACATTATGACTTGCTTATTTTTCTCTTAGGTCGTGACTTCACTATCTAAAACCATGTTAACAAGGTTTTAATTCAATGTCACTTATCTGTTTATTGATTTGATATCACATTATCTTAAGAAAAATTGTCAGGAAATTTATGATAAGAAATTCAATTCAAGCATGTGTGATGAAGAATACTTAAAAAATGATTAATCTTAATCTATTATGCTTTCTCTGAATATGATGTCGATTTGTGTCCCATTTTAACGCAAGTGAAGATTTACTTTTTTAAACGGCTCATTGCCTCCATCAAGAGCAATTGATGTCACCTCTGTTGAAAATGGCACAGAAAAAAAATATATAAGCTGGTAAAATATGTGAGCATTCTTTACGAAAAGATGCAGAGTTGAGCAATAATAATAACATCACGGCGATCAGGGAGCGCACAGGGAATGCGCCGAGTTGCGGCGAACGAGGATCGGGTTTTCGTCCCGCGGGAGACTCGGGCTGCGATGCATGGAGAAGAAGGGCTATGTTAAGCAGCTGGGTTTTCTACGAGAGTCGTCGAGTTGAGCACGAGTGTGTGAGCGCTAGGCAAGGTAGCGAGCGAGACGGGTAGCTCTGTCTACAGCATGAATGCATGAATGTGGAGTATGAAAATAGTGGCGATTGTGAATAAGTGAGAATTTAGCAATGAAACTCTTCAGAGTTTTTCGTCTTTTATTTTTCCTTTCTAGCTTGAATATTTCAAAAGGGAAGGTAGGGATAATTTGGCGAATTCATAGATGAGGTTACCTATAAATGTCAATCTGCGTTATGAAAAGACAAGGCCAGTGAATATATGTTTGTTTCATTTCATTTCACATAAAAAAGCACTCAATGCAAATTTCGGGTAAATTTCACCCTTGTAACAGAGCAAGGAAATGAATTTAATACATGATAAAGAGGCTTTAATAGGAGGTAATAATCATTTGTGAACAAATTTTCGGCATTACCCTATGTGTTTAAGATCGCATGCTCGATCTGTGATGAAAATAATTATTCAGAAGGAAAAAAAAAATATGACATTTGATTTTCATCACAGGTCGAGCATGAGATCTTAAACACATAGGAGTAATGCCGAAAATTTGTTCACAAAAGAAATGAATACATTTATGATCACTTAATAAAAAGCAGGATAAATAGGAGAAAATCTTGATCTCTTGATATAGTTGCAGCTTATAGCAAAATACAAGTTATTTATTACTATAGCATTTTACCAACTTTAGAGATGAGATGAAAGTACATTTTTTTCCAACGATAAAAATGCATATTAACAATGGATAAACAAAACAATGGAGGTAGCAACTCAGAAAGCACAACTTGTAATAAGTATATCGTGACATAGACAATAAATACATGATACATGAAAATAAAACTTATCTAAACAATTAAGGGAAAAAACAAAACAACCAAAGAATAGGGCAACTTTATATAAAAAAATTAGTGTACTAGTTGAAACAGTAAGTTAATCGTCAAACCAACATGATTAAGAGCGACCGAAGAGTGATTGCCCATTTTCCCAGGAGAATTACATAGATTATATAAATATTTAAACTTGATTTTAAAGACTTTCTCATGAAATAATTGTTGGCTGCAAGTACTTTCTTTTACCTTAAAGTCCGTCTTCTTTTTTTCAGTTGTAAGATACTGCGACTATTTTTTATTCATTATACAAGTGTTAAAGTTTTATCAAAACGTGGCAATGCTCCTGTTCAATAGTGTTTCTTCTAATGAATATCTATAAACGATATGTTAAGACAATTCCTAACTCAAATGACCGTAAATCTAATTAGTTGTCAAATTTAGTTGTTATGGTTGAATAAATTTATTCAGTGAAGCTCTTCTTTGTAAATCTGAAAAAAAGTTATCTTGGTTTCTTTGTGATTTTAATGCACTTGAATTGTTGATTGGGTTTAATAAGATGCCATTGATATGGTAATGAAGATAGGTGGGTCTAATAAGTATCCATGTGGGACACCTTGGTTACAGGTTGTGAAGATATTTTACTGCTGTCGGAAGAAGCAAACTGTTTGTGTGGTCTCATTCAAAGATGCTGAACTTACATGAATCCATGGGCATAGATCCGCTCGAGCTTTGTATTCAAGGGGGTGGCGCTTTGTATTATTACGTAATATCCCCAGATGAATAGAACTTTGTGCGGTTCGACACCGTTGCATGAATCGATTCATACAAATACACGTAGTCTCCCACCGTGTGAATACAGTGTGAAGTGACTGTGACACTGCGATCACAGTGCGTTCTCACTGTGCAACTGTAAATATACTGCTTCTAAATTATCAACAGCGTGAAAACTGGTAAAAATCCACATTGTCGTCACACTGCACAATGTTCTCGCCATGTAGCTAGAATGTATCACACTGGGATTGACACATTTTATTATTATTATTATCATTATTATTATTATTATTTTCCGCCAGGGTCTTCCATCAAACATGGACAAGACGTAGTGATGTCATTTTAACAACATCAAAGCATTATACAGTATAAAGCAATAGCATAGACATGATAAATGGGCATATTTCTAAAGAGTGATGGTCTGGCCACCAGATAATCAGAAGCAGGATTATCCTCAGAGCTTTGATTCTGTTACCACTAGAAGTTTCGTGGTGTAGTGGTTCAGTCGATTGGCTCTCAGTCTAAGGGATGACGGTTCGAATCCCATGCGTGCACCCGGCGCTGTCACTTCGCAAAGCACTTATCTACGTTTGTTACTCGTCACCCAGGTTTTCGATGGGTATACCCAATAAGGTTAGACTATAATGTGTGCACTGGTATAGGTTGCTCCCCGGGGGTGGAGATGGTGCACTTCATGTGATGTGGATTAGTGTTGGATCCAATGACTGGGTAATCATAATTGCACGCAAAACGTTTAAAAGGTCAAGTACTGAGTGCTGTATGAATATAATGATAACAATAGTAATGATAATAATAATAATAATAATGATAATAATAATTATAACAATCATAATAATAATAATGATGATGATGCTGATAATAATTAAAGCGCACACATCCGCCAGGCATGGCGCTACTTACAATCATTAATAAAAATAGCAAAAATGCATATAATTTTGATATAATTTTGCGTAGATTATACGGTACATATATTTTCCGTATCTCCAATTTTACTGAAACAGGTCTGAATCTACTTTTTTGTTCATTTCAAATGAGATTTTTCCCCAACTGAACGCCAACTGAAACATATAACTTGGTCAGTTAAATATTGGTGTGGATCAGAATCCCCATATCAATAATTTCATAAGTGAGTGATGCCTCTTTTTGACCGAAACTGGCTCAGCATGCCCACTTTTTATTATTACTTATCACAAATAAAAGTATAACAATATTTAGCTTTTAGGAAGCATGTAATTCATATCGCTTATTGTAATATTTTGTCAGGTTTGATACTGAATATTGAAAACCGTTTTTAGGTTTCGATGAATGCTGGGCAAATATCGCAGAAAAAAACGAGAGGAAATCTCCTTATTTTCTGCCTATTTCGCCTGCAAACGTGTGTATCCAATTCGATGGATATTAAGTAATTGAGAGTTAAGTAGACGTTTCGTGCTAGGGGGTCCATAGTAGCAAATCAGGAATGGAGAGAAAAGCTAACTGAAATTCTTCCATTCCTCGCAGCGGTACACGGAGAGGCAAAATAGAGATTAGCGCGGCTTTGCGCGCGGCATAACACTTTCATTTTCCATTAATGTCATCTTCATGAACACTTTGTTTCCGATTAAACGTAAAACGAGAGGAGAAGCGAGAACCAGAGCGATTTAGACAAGTATCAAAGAGAGATATTACAAGTGTTCTGCTTAGTGTATGGTGAACATAGATATTATATGTCTTATACTACAGGAAGGGGGGGGGACAAAAATACCAGAATAGATAGATAGATAGATGGATGGATAGATAGATAGATAGATGGATGGACAGACAGATAGACAGATTGATAGATAGATAGAGAGAGGGGGGGAAGAACATGAGAAGGGAGATAAAGATAGAGAGAGAATAATTACAAGTTTCTTTCTCTATTACTACATAGACAATAATAGAGAAATACAAATTAAAATGCTTTAAGAAAGGTAGACCAAAGAAACACAAAACAAACTACCAAAATAGTGGTAAATGCTATATTGATTTTTCAAATAGTCCCAAAGCACAAGCTACACTAATCATGCTAATAGGATTTGATGATGATAATAACTTGGTGTGGAAGAGAGGAGCAATGATCATAAACATATATATATATACATATTTCAATTCATTTATTTCATTTTCAACAAATATATAAATCAAATAAATACAATATAATATATATATATATATAGCTATCATTAATATACATTTCTGTTGAGGGGAGATAGACAAGGCGATTAATGAGTGAAGAAAAATCGAAAGATTTTAGGATGGTTAACAATTACAAAAAAAAAAAAAAAGATAGGTGAAGGAAAGAAGGACGAGAAGACTTCCGTGTAAGTTTGGCGTATCAAGTAATTGGTAAGGCTTGAACAATAGTCCGCCATTTCTCCCCAAGACGGGTAATTACTCTAATGCAATGTTTATTGGATTAAAGCTAGAAAGAGCAAGTTTGAAGGAGATGGGGGAAAATCAAGCCTTCCAGCTCAAAAACCGCTGCGAAGTTTATTAACGCTATTCATAGCTTTCTTTTCAAACGGAATCGAAATAAGTGTAACATTAAAAAGAAAAGAAAACCGTTTCCTGTCGATCCACTTTTAACTGCTACTTTACTCACAGCAAAGTACATGAGCTGATGAGTGAGGATTTGTGTGTAGAAATGAATAACCCTTTTGTAGTGGTACTAGCGGATTGTGGTATTTATTAGAACCCCGAGCTAGCCGTGAACTTCTTTCTCTATTCTCCCTCTCTCCAAATTTCTCTGAGCCATACACTAATTTTCATTATCACAATTTCGTTTGATTACTTGTTGACTTGGTAGCCACGATGGTGATATTCATTTCGTAGATTGATGTGCCCCTCTGTGAGGTATAGAACAGAAAAGCAAAATTTTCGTCCAACGATTCAGAAGCTATCGGGGCCCTATTGGCAAAAATATAATTCTTAAATAGGGGAAAAACCCAACACGAGTTTGTCAAGCTTTTTCTCTGTTTGCCTTCGTCAAAATTATTTTGAAAATGTAAAGAAGGCAGAGAGACAGAAAGAGAGAGAAGTTGGAGGGATGGAAAGAGAAAGGTGAATATAAATGGAGGAAATTAAAGTTAAGAGTTTGTTGTTTTTAATGAAATTACTTAGTTTTACATATCATGCTAATCTCCTTCCTGATTTCCGTATTTCCTCTTACTTCCAGTCAGTAGGTCCATGTTCCAATCCACCCTCTTCGTAGGTGAGTGTGTGTGCGAGAGTGGATGTGTGTGTTTCTCTTCTCCTCTCATATACTCTTTTACTTCACGCACTTCCACATTTACGTCATGGGTGGCGATCTCGGGGGACGTACCCCCCCCCCCTCCATTGAACGTCTAATTTTGTATAGCAGTCTACAGGACAGGATTGCCCCCCCCCCCCCCGAGTGACCAGAAAAACCAAGAAACCTTTGCGCATGTACATATTAATGATAAAATTCTTCTTTAATCGGTATTTTGTTCACTCTGTAAAGGACAAACCCCGTATTTCTTTTAAACTGTTTTATTTTGATATATTGGGGGAGGGGCACATGAAAATAAAATGTGCTCGTTGACAATAACGGTCGACATATTATTGTGCCTCTATATAGGTTATCAGCTCGAAAAAACAAACGATATTTTACTCCCTGAAAATTTGACGAAGCAGAAGCAAAATATATATTTAAAAAGAAAAAACTCTAAACCTTCTTTTGTTCTTCTCTGAAAGATCATTATTATCTCTTACTCGCTCACGTACACACACACATATTATATAATTCTCTTTGTGTTTCTCCCTTTCTCCTCTCTCTCTCTCTCTCTCTCTCTCTGAATTTTATTTCGGCATGCAGAATATCCTTCATTCTTAAAGTTGCTCGCGAGATGGTAACAAATTTTAGCGACGGATTAAACGGTGGATAAGCTAATGGTCAATGGAGGTGATTCGGTGTGAATTGTGAATATGACGTTGCCATGGAAACGAAGTGTCTGCGGTTCGCGGCAGATGAATAGAGAGGTCATGTAGCAGAATTAAGAAGTTGTTGCCAGTCTGAAAGCATTACCGTTAATTGTTTGCAATTTGTCAGGTCATTCGCAGAGGATGTGACGCATGGATAGTAAAGGTAACGGTATGATCAAGTATTTGTAATGCACTGTCATCGCTATCACCATTCGTTGTCAAATCGTCATCTCCTACAATGTTTTTTTTTACCTATTCTTCGTTTAGATTTCTCCTATTATCTGTCATTTTTTTTTCTTTCTCCCTGCCTTCCCCCTTTCTCTCTTCTCTCTATCCCCTCTCCCCCTCTCTCCCTCTCTTTACATATATTGCTCATTTTTTTCATTTCATTTCGTTTCGTTTATTTCCATTTCCAGCATTTACATTTGGTTTCGTTCAGCTTGATAGAGAGATACAAGCAATAAAACTAGCAAATTTCTACGCAAAAAGGCATATAGTCAAGATTGTCATACAAACAGGTCGGGAATGGAGGACGCTGCTGTAAAAGCGGAACTTGCATAGGGTGCAGACTCCTATTAAAAAGAAATACAATAAAAATGACAACAAAAAAATAAAATATAATTACTTTAACTTTTTTTTGGGGGGTCATCCATTTTCCGTCTCCTTGATCATCAACCTTTCCCTCTACGTAGTCCCCCTTTTCTGTCGATTGTTCGATTCGTCAATATTAAATGGTCATCGGTGCCATAAAATAAAAACAAAAACGCGCCTACATATCCAAAGCGCAATCCTTCTGCTACACCTGATCGGAAAGCATTATACATGCAAAATGGTGTATACTCTCACGTATTTCAGCCAAGTGAAATAAATAATCGATTGATGAAATTTGATAACAAAATGTTGCCTTGTAAACAAAATCTTATTACAGTTTTACCTTTTTTTAAAATAATTTTCACCACGTTCAATTCAAAGTAAAAATGCATTTCTCCCTTTCGACGTGCATACATTCCTTATAGAACAAGGTAATCATCTCAACATCCTTCTTATTGGGTGCGGGGGGGGGGGGGGTAAGTTCCACAAAAGAATATTGGTCATGTGATATGAAACCTCACACCAAAAAGAGTGTAGTCTTCCGTCTTTCAAAGGTACTTGAACTTTCCTATTCTATTCTATTTTCTCCCATTCTAGCTCATCCGACTATTGTAGCCATTTATATGAATTTTCGCAGTCACCTTTTTTGCCTTCAGTTCCATGTACACAACGATTTTAGATAACGAACGAATGGGAAAAGTTAACCAATATCGTTTATTGTCCTTGTTTTGGACTTGACATTTGTAACTTTTTTTGCAACAGAATGAAACTGGGTTACGAAGGTAATTGTGAATACCAACAGACGTGTGTAAAGGAGGGACAATACCGACACTTGCAGAAATTGCAAAGGGCGACAAAAAAAGGCAAAATGAAATACAATTCGGGTCTTGGAAAGGGGCCTGACTGAAATCAAATATATTTCACGACCAAAGTCGACAAAACAGAATACATGTTTCACTGGTCATCGAAAGTAAAGATTGGGTTTCGTACCTGGAGATGCACTTTTGTTTGGGGGGAGGGGAGATTCAGCATTCATTTTTCTCTGAGTCGAATATTGAATATTGTATTCCCAGTGTTGTCGCTCCCCGATGCTGGGAAATAGGTTACTAAATGTAGAGGGGATGGGGAAAAAGTGGTAGAGGTGGAGATTTACTGGGGATAGTTGGAAATTGTCTGAATGCATGATGGAGTGGAAATGAATAAATGGCTTTAATAGGAGAATGAAGGTTGCGGAAAGAATTATACAAGACTGTAACGCGAGTGAAACAAATCCGGAGTATGGTATCTCTAAAGAAAGCAAAGGAACAAAATGTTGAGAAAGAAATAAAGAGAATGAGCTAATGTGATAAGAACATAATATAACATACAGATGAAGGGACTAGGGATGGTGTTTCATAAAGTTGTTCGTAAAGTTACGCACAATCTGTTACATATAGGGATATAGCATTTAGCACAGGAAAGGGTAAAGTCATTCGTAACTTACGAACGGCTTTATGAAACGGGCCCCAGGAGATAGGACAGATAGGTACAGATAGGTAATGAAGAGAAGGAGGGATACAAATAGAAAATGAGAGAAAGAGACATAATTATAGAAAGAAAAGGGAAAGGGGGAAAAGAGTATAGCAGAAGAAGTATAGAGAGACATGGGAGAAGGGAAACCAAAACTGTTTTTTTTTTCATCGACTTTCTTTATCTTTATTCAATGTTTTTATTTTCTTCATTAATTATACAATTTTTTTTTTCACAAAATGATTACAAATGATTACAAAATGTTCGCGACAGTACAGTTTACATACAGCATTATTTTTTATAAGGACTTGATCTTGGAATAATATTTGTTAAAAGGATCAAAACAACACATTTTTATATTATCAGCCTTAATATACCTTATTATCAGCTCACTAGTCAGGTATGCAAGGAATATGTTATTACTTAAATAACTAAGATTATTGTCAATTCTATAATTTTTACACCTCTCTGGTGCTATATTTTCTTCATTTTGTGTATTTTCTGTGATTTTGTGTATTCTGCTCTCTTTGCTCAGTCATTTCCGTTTCATTAAACACCGTCCTCGATCCCTGACATCACATTCGATTCCAATTTGTGGTATTACAAAAAAGGGATGTCGATTTTCATTTCTTTCCCGCCTCGTCCAAATCGAAGATATGATTACTCCCAAGCCTCAGCTCATAAGGCAAAATCAATAACAGGAAATATCATTTGTTCAGCGTGGTCATGTCCGTTAAATATGACTTCGTGAGGGCGTCCATATCGCACCCGAATATTTTTTCTACCAAAATCATACTGCAATATCGAGCAAAGAGTTCTTTCGAAAATTGAGAAATTAAAACCTACAGATAAAAATTATACAGAAACGTGCCTCCGTCGATGTTTCATACCCTTGCTCTCAAATTGGCGCCAATGCAATGTAAGAGTTACGCGTGTTCTAATAACCGATATCCATTGCTTTTTCGAGTTTCGATGTTCAAATATATCCTCATTACACTTTTCCATTCAAAAGGCTTCAAACCAGCTCTTGAAGGCGCTTGAAATCGGGAAATAGTCTCTCTCTCTTCCTCTTTTCAAGTAGTACACCAGCGCACAACATTGCCATCACAACCCTTTTCATCATCATCATCATCATCATAACTATCTATCAATCCACTCACCTTAAGATGTGTGGCGGGTTTTAGTGGACGCACACATCCAAAGCTGATCGCTTCGGCCGTGATTTTGGCGTCGAACAGAGCGTCGATGAGTTGTATGCCTCGCGATGCGGTACGCAGACACATAAAACCGGAAAAGCTGAAGCGCTCGTGCCTGTTGCGTGCAGTAATAAATGGGAGCGAGGTGCGAAAGTTAACGCGATCACGATCACTCTTTTTTAAATTTCATTTCTTGTGCACATGTAAAAGAAGAGCTCCCCGTTTTAACATCGGATATGTGGTGTTATTTCGATTCCCCTTCCCGAAATTAAGGACCTTGTAATGAAGCTATGTGTGTTGATCAAACAGCTATATTTGAATAACCGAAGTCTGCCGTAAGGATGAAATTAGGTCAGTCTATTAGTTGGGCAATGGACATGACAATTTCTAAAATGGATGGTTAAACTTAAAGTGATTGGTTAACATTGGTTTGACTTTTAAAAAATCTGAGCTAGAAGGCCACACTTGTCACCCTTGTCTCTGAAATGTTACAAAAATGAAGCCCATAAAAAATTGCGTTCGAAAATAATTATTTAGTGCTTCAAAAATTGAATTTTAAAGTGACCGGAAAAACCATCTTAATTTCATCCCATACACTTCTGTGTAAATCAGGGTTTGCCTTGTAGATTTAGCTTTTCATTCTCAATAATGGTTGTTTTCAGGGTTTATTAGTTCTAATACATGCACTTGTACACATGTTCCATCTTGGTTTGATTTTTTTTTAATTAGCTGCATGCTCACAAAGTTAAACAATACCTTTAAAACATGACTCTGTGCCGCAATATCTCTTTCAGTGAAGTGCATGTATGGGTGTGAAACAGCTACATATATATCAGCTATCGAAGTCATCATCATAGTTGAAGATATAGGATTAACAACTCCGAAAACTATTTTCCACACGAATGGTCCTGGGAAGTCTGTGGGGCTGCTGCGTTTATTATTCTCCATAGGCAACAACCCCTGGAATTATGGTAGGTGTTAAAAATTTGAGAAATGTAACCAAAAGAACATATATTTTGCAGTGAAACATTTTTATTTATCTTTATTCATGTATTTCTTATTTTATTTGTATTTTTGATTGTCAAATTTAAATGAACACCCCTTTAAAAAATCGTTCACAGGGCCCTTTCCTCAAACTGTGGAAAATTGTACAGTAAATGACTTCTGAACTATTTGAAAATATAATACAAATATCTTGTATTGAAATTATCCAGAACTTTTGTATGCACTATTTAGGTTGGTACTCTGAATTACAGTCATAACTTACACAAATTTTCCTTATTCTCTTCTCCGCCTGTAAATGACGCCCATTAATATCTGTCCCTCAGACGCGGGGTCAAATACTAAGAGACCACCTCACTCTGTCACCATTATTTTTACACGAAGATCAACTCGCTTCACATTTTATGCTTTTTAGGCGTACTCACAACTGTACGAGAGAGTTTTACGCCGCGGTCGCTCAGATGCTTGTTTTGTCTTCGGTCGAAAATCGTCTGCTTCGATCATTGTAATCCTTCATAGTCAGATAGCACGGAGTACGTAGCTATGCGAAATGGTGATCTTAAAAAGCGCGCAGTGTTATACACGCGTGCGCACGCGGGCCTGCTGTTACGGGAGCGAACGTTCGCCATATGTCGCTATATTTCTTCCTAAAAGCATCCCTCCACCCTTTTCCCGAAGCATCCTTTGGCAAACGAAGATAACCCCAGAAAGTCTGGAATAATATGACGAAATTAGGCTGCCTTAATGTCGGCTGGAGAACCTGCGGAGAAGTTGCAAATGGGGTTATATATCATGACATGGAAGCAGAAACGGAGAAAATATGCGATGTCTTTAAAGTGCTCCTCGCCTCAACGCCTTCATTAAAATGATTATGAAGACGAGAAAGCTGATGATATACATGATGATGTGATCGCTGCAAAGCTTTCGTAACGGCTATTAACTAGATATTCTGGAAACGAAAGAAAGGTTACGATTGGGCAATTACCATACAAAAATGTTGTTTTTAGACATTTCCAACATGTTCACATCCACTTGAGATAACACAATATAACTTTCTTAATAATGTATTTTAATTCCACGGCCTATAAAATTGGCAGCAGTTAATGTTGGTTAAAATGATAAATATCAAGAAATAGAGGTATGGGGTTGATAGATTAACTATAGTTTCTAAATCACTGTAATACGATAGACTATATACATGAAAAAATAGAGCATTTGGCAGAAAATGGACTCCGACTTTATCTCCGTTCACAGTATAAGTTGAAGATACAACTTGTGTATGACCTTAGAAATGTAAACAACCCTTCTATTTCAAACTCTCTCTCTCTCTCCACAGCTATTTCTCTCTCCTCCCATTCAATCCCTTTGCTGCATTCCCTGTCTCTTGTTATTCCTTGTTTTCAAAGCAATGTTCTTTCTCTCTTCTTATTGCAATCTTTGAATTGTATCATCCCCTATTTCTTTACGTAGATTTTGTCAGGGGGCGGGGGCATTTTTAAAATTTTCCATGTTACTTTCATTTGCATTTACATCATGCGATCCAATTTACATGTATTCAACACATTTTTCCCCTTTTTTCAAACTCGATATGAAAAAAATAGATGTCATTATTAAATTAATACATTTATATCCGAAATAAAGCCATCGAAGCTGATAATCATATAAAAAATAATTTCAATTATTCAAATACAGATTTTATGAATGTACACTCCAAACAGCTCTGCTCGGCGAGAGTTTGACATTTCACTTTAACGACGGACGACATCCGCCAACTGCATATCGGCCCCTTTAAAAGAATGCGGTTTTCCCTTCCTGACCGGCTTAATGAAAACTGATTACACATTTGAAATTACTGTCCACAATCAGAATAACTTTTTCTTTTTTTGTAAAGGGGGCACAAATGGTGCTAAGCTTCAACGGGGTTACATGGCGAAGACACGAGAGAGTAAAGCGGGAAGGGTCGCCGGGCACCGCTTGATGGATTATATCCACATATCCAGCCATCTGCCCAACGCTTTCCCCATCCTCTTATTTCCATACAAAATCCCTCTTCTCTCCCTCTCCGTCAAGTTCGCAGAGTTCACCAATGTTGATATTTTGGTCGGCGTCATATTTATTTTGTTCTAGATGCAATTGGGATTAATATATTTCTTTATTCCGTTGATGCTGGAGAGAATGTGTGGGGTGGTATTTGTGCGTGTATACGTATGTGCTTATGTGTGAATGTGATGGGTGACCACAGGTCATGCATGCTGCAAGCTAGGGGACGTGTTTATGTCGTCATATATGACGTCATAATGTAAATGTACAAACGATACAAATGTTTAATTGCGCTCATTATTGGTTTACATTTCCTTTTGTATAACAAATACTTAAAGTCTAATATTTTTGATAATTTATTACCTTGAGCCGAAAATGTTCACGTTTGTTCACGTTTGGAAAATAATATTTTAAGAAAATTTTAATACATAGGAACTATTTAACTTCATCATAGAAGAGTTTGTACGAGCACATAATGATGATACATTAGGAGATAAAGGGAACACCTTTGTTCCATTTTGTTCCCTATAGATTGTTCAATATGAAGATATGTCCATTAATTCACATTTTATATGACCCAATATCTGTTGAATATCCCTAGGTTATAAACGTGTTCTTTCTTTTTTTTGTAATGCAAATAATGAAAAAAAAATGTGTCGTTTGATCTCGTCACAGATTCATTCAGCCGAGGGGTGATCGGAAGTGCAATCGAGATGACGTCCCGTCGGTTGACGATGTCGGGAGACTATCCGATCGCGAGACGATCACGGGAAACGATGTCGATGTAGAAGGTTATGAAGCTCTCATCGATTCTTTGATGTCGGCAGTTGCAGCGACGTCGAGATGCATTGTTGAAGAATTTCATGGTCGCCCAAAAAAATAATAATGACTACCACCTAGTGACGACACTTATCACGATCATAACCTTGTAAACATTCAAGAGTCATGTCCACACTAAAAATACGTTGATTCGAATAAAATTTATATAAAAGAAGCATATTAATGAAAATGCCATCAAGATGGGATGTGACGTAAGAATGTCAAGATATTTTTAAGTTTTACATAGTTTCACAAAAAAGTTTTTATGCAAACCACACGTAATACAGTCTAAAACACACTGAGTAAAATTTTACCGAATAATGGGTTGAAAGGGAACATGCACGTTTGCTCGGTATTTTTACCCCATATTGGGCTATTTCAACGCAACATTTTGTAAAATTTGCAAAATAAAAAAATTAGAATGAAAGCAAATGAAAGAGCTTCATGACATTACACACAAATGCGTGTTTCGCTGTAGAACATCTGAGGCTAATGTCATCTTGGAACTAACAGGGAAGAGTAGTGAATTCTTTTGGGTAATCTTTTTTACTAAAGATAATGTTGTATTTCTACGGCTTGAATTTTAGTGTTTTCCCAAATGGGATATAAATATTTCCCCCAAAGCATATCGAAAATATCTCTCCTAATTTCAAAAGAAACAAGTTTAAGTGCTCTGTGGTGCGTTTCGATCATCCACCCCTCTGCACATCCGACTATAGTTAGCCTGGGGGTAAAGAGTCAAGTCAAGACTCGGGACGGGGGTGTATTAAAATAAAAACCTCTCAACATGCAGCACAAAAAAAAATCATCAAAGCGTTTGATTCCAGCCTCATGACTTTGGAATGGAATTGAGAAGGGAGAAAGGAATGTTTTTCGTTCGTGCTGTTGTCCCCCCTATAGCGCCCGTCGCTTGCCCGGGAAGGTCCCTATTCCCTTCCCAGCAATTAGGGGTGCAAAACGCTCCTCACAGCCAAAAGAAGGGGATCAAACTAATGGTAAGCGTGGATAACATGCCTCTGCTGTTAACGTTGATCTCTTGTGTACGTTGAGATGGAATATGCATGCACTTTGTATCATTCTAATTGATTTGGGAGTGGTTTTCAACACTTTTCGAGTGCTTCTTGACATTTCATCCATGCGGTTTTGTTCTGTATTTGAGTCCACTGGGAAGGGGTTCACAGGTCATAATCCCATAATTGCTCTAACAACCTGTATTTATTAAAGTTTTGTTTGGATTCAAGTGGGAGAGATAGAGAGAAAGAAAGGCCCAGTAAAAGCTTTAACAAAATTATAATCATATTTGTATTATTTAAATTACATGACTTGCAAGGCTTGTATAATAACTTTCGTCATTTTACATCCTGATTAGGTTACTATTAAACTTCAATTTGAATCATTCATTTAAGGGTAAACTGAAGTATTAAACCGAAACAAATAGACTAAAAGTAACAAAGAAAAATGCAAATCAGAGTACATGTATATTTTAATGGGAAACAGGCAGCTATACGGAACATTATTATCTTTGTTAGATACAAACTGTACCGATTTGCATTTCTTTTTTATAAAGTCTTTCAAGAGCTTAAATGCGTATAATTAAAGTGAACATCTCGAGCAGCTTTCAATAAACTGCATATACATTTTTCATACATCGAATTATAGTACTGAGTATAATTCGAATATAAAATGTTTAATAAGTATTACTCTTAAGGTATATTGGTTCAGTAATAATAATAATACCAACATGCTTATATAGCGCATATCACTGCCAAATGCGTCCCTATGCGCTTCATTAGATATTATTACCCTGGCTTTAGCCCCGCAGCCTTTTACAGCGCGGTGGCATTTCAAGGAATAAATTCCTGCCAGGTACCCATTCACCTCACCTGGGTCGAGTGCAGCACAATGTGGACAAATTTCTTGCCGAAGGAAATTACGCAATGGCTGGGATTCGAACCCACGACCCTCTGTTTCAAAGTCCGAAGACTAATCCACAGGGCCACAACGCTCCACTTCAGTAGTGTTCATATTCTAATAATTTAGATATTTATTCATTTTTATTCTTCTTTTCTATGATAAATTTTAATATTAAATATAACGATAACTATTTTGCTCAAAAAGACTGGCCAGTGAAAAAAATAAAAAGAATGATAAAAAATATACAAGAAAGTAGTTTTTAATACCGACAATCGTTGAGGAGAAAAGCATTGAACAAGATCGGCTACGGAGTATCACTCCCATTTTATTTCTAGGTTAAAGGAAGTGACATCAATAATTGAGACGACATACGAAAAGACAAAACATTCTGTTGGCGGAAAGATAATAGATAGCGCATTCTGTCTAAATATTGTTCCATAATTCGTGTCCTTTGTCGCAATTTGGACGAGGCAATGCGCGTTGGAAGGGCCATCTGTTTGCATTGGTAAGTGGCGCCCGAACGTCTTAGGTTAGGATGTGAGTTTGAACGGGGCGGATTAGATAGATAATGTGCTTGTCCAACAAGTCATTACGGCGCACGCGAGCGCCGCCAGCCCTGACCACGTGATCACAATGTATACGCGTTTCCATATCGGCACACGCATTTAAACGGAGGCGCCGCGGCCGAAAGCGAACACACCCTCGCATACACACATTTTGCAGGCGTCTTATGCACACTGTTCAACCTATTTGCATGTTTTGATTTTGGAGGCAGCAATATTATTAACAAGGGGTGAGAAGTGATGTGGAGAGATTTTGTCGGAATATAAAAGCATTGTTTCCTGAATAACATATTTATTAAAAAGCGAATATCTAGGAATATCTTATAAAGATAATACATTAGTTTTAAAAGATGTTATAATATGTTCAATACATATTTGTACACTCCATGGTGATGTTTTTGCACAATCATATTTACAAATAAATTGCGTTTATTTTCAAAACATTTTTCTTCCTTCATAGTTTGTTTAATCAATGATTCGTTTTCAACTTTTCTCTTATTATAGATCACTTTGGGTGTTCAATCCCTTTTCATGTGGGTTTTTTTTACTCTTGACAGAGTTGAAAGAGGGGACGGGGAGTTCAGAAGTGAGGGAGAGAGACAGAGAGAGAGGAGGAGGAGAGAAGTAGGAGAGAGGGGATAGAAGGAGGCAGTAAAGAGCGAACTGACATCACTGAATGAAAAGAAGGTAGTTTTTTTAAGAGAAAGTGAAAAATTGGGAGGTTGGAGTGAGAGTGGAAGAGAGAGGATATGTGAGAGAGGGAAGTGTGTGTGTGTGTGTGCAATTGAGGGAGAAGAGGGGAGGAGAGTGTGTGTGGGAAAAGGAGGTGGTGGGGTTAGAGGGGGAAGAAAGCGAGAGAGAAAGGCAGAGAGAACTTCGGGAACCTTGGCAGACGGTAGTACCGTCAGGCGCCAAATAATATGACATTTATCGGGCTATGATACTTACGCGACCAACGTTGAAATAACCCTTCTAGACGCCAAACCAAACATTTTCATATTTCAAACAAAGCAATAAAACATTCCTCTCATGTATTATTTTACTGTTTGTAACTACAGAACTTTTCATGCATCCATCACTGTATGTCAAGAGCTTTTCACTGTCAAAATATAAATTCAACTCCATTTATTTATGTTTTATTTTCTAGTTTAACTCGCCCAATATTTCACTTTCTGGAGAATAAGGTTTGAAAACAAAGACTAGAAGGAGTCAGGGTCATGGTCTCACAAAAGGCACGAATCCCACTAGAGCCCCAGGTCCACATAACGCGATTAGTAACAATTACTTGCATATCAATGACAATTGTATTATTACCATTGCCTCTATCCTCTAAGTGAAGGTCATCTTTCACCAATATTTTTTTTTCTTCCTGAGAATGAATACAATAATGACTGAATTCACCGATATTATTTTACAAACTAGAACCGGGATCTAGAAACGGAGAATTTCTCTTCCAATGTTATGTGTCAAGAACCTCGCGTTTATTTGCTTATTTTACAAGAAATATCAGGAGGTGTCCGTACTACCTGTACTGCTGGAGATCTGGGCAAGATGGTTAACAAAGTACATCTTTTCGTAGTTATATTTGATTTTTTTTAACGAATACAGACACATCTGTCATTTTCATTTATCATCTATGCAAATACAGCAATGTTAAACCTGTAATATACAGTAATAAGTTTCATTTGAGCAAACCTTCCATCAAAATGAAACTTCATAAATACTTTATAGAACGCAATTAAAGCGTTATGGTTTGCTGCTGTATTGTTTCTTGAAATATAAGGCGCTGTTTGATGAAATACATTTCATACTGACATTCGGGCAAATAAAAATGAAACACACATCTCCTACCGCAGCCCTAAAACAAAAATCGATAAATAGATATAAAGATGAGTGATTTGTGTTCGATTGTAGTTATTGTTTTCCATATCAAATTTGTTTTCATTCATCACCTTCTTTCAAAATCCCTACCTGTCTCCCACCCCACCCCCTTCCCCATCTCTCCCCCCTTTTTTTCTCTCTCTTTCTCTCCCTCTCTCACATTCTGCGGAGCTGAAAGAGAGCAAAGTCAGTTACGCTCGTAGTATGAGACCGGGTCACTTGGGTTATTGACCCTGTGGCACCAACTTGGTTTATAGGTCAAATTATTTGATGTCCAGTTCGAAAGAATTAAAGGAAGAAAGAAAGGAGGAAAGAAAGGAAGAATTAAGGTAATGGTTATATAGATAATTACATAAGACAAAAATTTTCCCTTTTGAAGCACAATAACACAAACCAAAAATACAATGGAAAGATTTTTTACATTACGGCTTCCCATAATTTTCATGATTTTGGCACATACCATGTATTACCAAACTTTAGAATACGGACATTAGACTTCTTTGTGTCAAGTAATACTTTCGTTTTCATTCACTCTTCAAGTTTATATTGTGTGTCTCATTCATACAAAAAGTTTGAAAAATTGATTTACTTGTCGTAAATTTACAAATTATACTAACTGTTACAATTTGAGTCGACCTATTAAGAACGACCCAATTCCATCTCTATGCCAAATTGGGATTAACATGGGATGTTACTTACATGAGCCCGTGCAAGAAATAAATTATGCGGCGGGGAAGGGGGGGAGTATTATACTAAATATCTCTGGTATAGTGTAGGCCTTTACAGCAGCTTGTTATGATAACTATAATTTGATGTAACACATAACAATAATCAGTTACACCAACGATACGGAATTAACCGATGTTAATAAACTATTTCGAATAACCTATTAGCTTCGATCGAACGGAGTCGGTCTCGTTGATGTGACTGAGTCTGTTTTATGGTAACTTCCGTAGGAACTCGGCAGGACTGCCTTTTGCTGGTAAACGCCAAGCTGGTATATAACCAATTACCTATATAGGAAACATTTTACGTCTAGTTTAATCAGCTAGTTTTATTGGCTGACCTTATAGGCCTATAGACTGTAGATAGTTATTACTCTCGAGCATTTTATCAGAGTGGAGACAATGGCAGAGCTGGGATTCGAACTCACAACCTTGGGATCATGAGTACAATGCTCTAACCACTGGATCACCCTACGATGTGACTGGAACATTAATTAAGGGGAAGGTTGACGTTACAAACAGTCGAGAATTCACACGTGAATAAGAAATCTATATAGACTAGAAGGTTAGGTGGATTGGTATCTCGTTCCCACTGTCGGGTGATCCTTTACGAATGCCACGATTGGCCTTTTTTGTAACTGATTGTTTATTCATTTATTTTATTTATTTCCTACTGCAGGGTAGGCCTGCCAAAAAAAATTGAACCATTCAAAAATTTTCTAAACTCGATACAAACGCACAAACATTTTCCAATAATATATCGAAAGCAAAGAAGCGAAGCGGCTGAGCTTGTTATTGGGGCACTTTTGCATTTAATTTGTGAAGTGAAATAGAAGGATTTCGTGCATATACTTTTGGTGAAGTTTGAATCGGGGGCGCAAATCGTGACAGTGAGAACTAGCTATTAAAGGTCGGAGTGAATGTGAAGGTTTTAATGACAGTCAGCCACATTAAGTCCCCTTCTCCATCCACGACATGAATATGTACGTGTGGGATGCACCTGCCCCTATTAAGACGGCCACGTGGGCTCATTCAAGATGGCGACGCCTAAGCCTTTGACGAGGTGGTAATCTTAACTTGTCACTCTCACTCATCACACCATCAACCCTCTCCATATTATTATCCCTCATCTCCCTTTCTTTCTGTCATTCTTTCTTTCTTCTTTCCAGTCCTGTCACCCCTTCTCAATCTCTTCTTTACTTCTTTCACCCCTTTTTTTCTCAACCCCTCCATTCTAAATTTCTCTCCCTACTCATGGTAGGCCTACTTTCTGATCTCTCCCCCCCCCCTCCTCTCTATTTTATTCTTTCTTTCCCTCTTTCTGTCTCTCTTTATTCATTTTTTTAATTCCTGCTAGTCTATTAAGCAGGCCCTGACGTGTTGGAGTGAAAAGGCAACGGTTGAGTTATAAGACCTTTATTTGCTCTTGGATCTTTTTCAGTAAACGCAAACATGATTAAAATTTTACATCCTCAGATTACATGAATTAGTAACATTTCTCCGGCTATCTATCCCATGATATATTTTGCTAAATCATCAAACAAATGAATGGCAACATGGACTAAATTTATTTCAGTGGTATGAAGATGATGAAATCTATGTAATCGAAATTATATCAACCCTACACTTGGCACGAGAATGGAAATACTAAACTAAATAAAAGGACGGCTGGTGAATAAGACAAGCACAGCTTTTTGTATTGCGTTCTAAATTGCGGGACACCGTTGTCCCAAATACACGTCATCATTAAACCCTCATAAAAGATTTTTGTTCTCTTTTATGTGGTTCAAGTTCACTGGACCGTCGTGTTCGACCAATGATGATTGACACATATATTCTTTTATCGCGCTCTCTTTCTCTCGACAAGACGTCACTCAAAAAGGTGGTCCAAAACCTCCAATCCGTACTACCAATATCACTCAGTTTGATTTACAGGATCGAAATACACCAGATATGCATCGTGTTACAAGTCAGAACCGTGCTGGAACCAGGAGATGTTTTAAAAGAAAAGAAAGAAAGAACTTGACGCTATAATGTCACTTAACTTTCCATTTTTATCATAATGGCTGTTGCTGGAAAGAGAAAAGTGGTTTCGTTAAAATGTGGAATGCGCGAGTGTGTAACGAAAGATCCCACACGAGCCAGCACGCAGACAAATTTTCACCTTTTTTCTGAAAGAAGGGTAAAGTTGGGGAAAATCTAGTTGAAGGGAGGGTGGGAATAGTTTGAATGACAACGATTGTGATGGGAAATAATTGTGGACTGTTGGGAGACCATTGGTCATTCAGACTGGTTCAGTGTTAACAGGGTTTCGAGGCACACGTACTAACGATTGTCAGGTTACGCATGTATATAAAGACATACGACATGTACGAGAGCGCCAACTTAACTCCAACACCAACCAACGAAGAGCTAGGAAGAAAAGATGAAGGGAAGGGGTATCGTGAAAATGGCGGAGGGGAGGAGGAAAGGGAAGGAGAAGGGGAGAGAAGATAGAGGGAAGGTGGGAAGAGAGCAATCGAAACGAAAATCGAAAAGAAAGAGAATAAGCAGAGAGAGAAAAAAATGACAAAATGAGAGAGTAGAAAATGTGATAGGTAAAATGCCTTCATCGATCGATTAAGAAGAACAGAATATAAGTGAAAGTGTCGGGTAATAATTAAAGGAAACTAGTTTAGTGTTCAAAATTGTATTTATCGTTTGTTCTACATTTTAAGAGATACGGTGTTCTAAGAGGCCATGCATTGTCACACATTGTGTAAAGAAGATACATGAATTTTAAATGTAACGACAAACAGAATGTAATGTGATTGAATTGAATAACCTTACTGTCCATAAAGGAAATTCTTTTTTTCACTGGTTTACACTAATGTAGATACAATGTATATAAACAGAACAAAACAAATGATGATGAAACCATGTCAACATGAGGAAATAATTCCAACTCAGGTATACAAAATTTACCATACACAAGTATTTGAAATACAAGTCAAAAATTAAAGTCAGGTTTAAGAATAGTTCATGTTCTAGAATTATCGCGTTTGGTTTTACATAGATCCATTTCTAAATTCACCCTTGCAATTTCACTAAATTGATAAGTTTATAATTATAAAAACGTAGTAACCTATAATCATGGAGCTCTGTTAATAGCTCTATGCTATAATAATGAAAATACATACCTGTCAATTTTCCTTGTTTTCAATACTGCTTCCTTTTTCAAGCACTCAAATCATTTCTCTCTATTCGTATTGCAGTGTAACAATGTCGACTACATAATGTGTTGTATAATGTGTTATTTGATTGTTTTATGTATATATGTATTGTGCATGGCCCTGGTTGACAACAGTGTCTAAACCACTGAACAGGCTACCCTGGTAAAAGAAGAAAAATAAAATGAATTAAAATAAATAAACTAAAATACATGTACTGTAGTTAACGCAGTGTGGGTTGAACTTAAAGGAATCCAAAACCCAATGATAGAATCATTCTCATTGGAAAGAGAGATAAGAGAAGCAATTTGAATCAAGTTTAATTCAAATCGTTTATAAATTGAATAAAAGAGAGATATGGAAGTTTGAAAACTCATGAAACACTTTAAGGATCCTCAAATTGGCAAACATGTTCTGGAATGGCTAATTTTGTGGACAACTCTCCAAATTTTCAGATTTTCCCTTTTCCTTTACATATTTTGTGTGAATTTTATTTTTTCAAATTACGTCCTGTTTGCTGTGATCAGAAAGAAACAGATTGCGATTTGGAATGTAATGGGAAAAATCTGGAAATTTGTGTGGAAAATAAATGGAGAGATGTCCGCATAATTAGCCATTTTTAATCATGTTTGCCAATTTGAGGATCGCCATAGAAATTCATACAAGAAGACGTTTCAAACATCAGTAACTACCTTTTTCATAACCGATTTTTGATGATTTTTTTTGTTGTTGAAAGAATTGCCTCTGTCATTGTACTCTTTACAATAAAATTGATTCTATCATGGGATTTTGGTTTCATTTGACTAGGCCATACCGCCGTTATTTCCAACGTCACGATAATCATGATGATGTGGAAGGAACTTAATTGCACCTCATGCAGTTTCCTGTTGTACTTAAGTAATGTCTGACGTCTTTTAACACATCATTCTAACAGTACAAATTGCACTACCATGACTAAAGGATCGCAAAAGCCTCATTCGTCTTCGTCCCAAGAGACCACTGATGAGCAAGGTGCTACTGTAACGTTGATATTCGGTCTTTGTTTTAGTGTTAAAGATGTCCTTAATTTGTCCATCATCCATTGTTTATATCGGACCGCTCGTGGTGCCACGCGCCCACTCCCTCGGCCTAATCCGTCACTCGCGTCCCGCTAATCACCATTATCCTCCTTCTTCTTCTTTACTCTGAAAAAAAAAACATTGAAAGAAAACAAGGAAGATGTCATTCTTTCTCCCCTAATTATCTCTTCTTGGTGGATAAAGAACTGACTGAATAGAAGCAATGAAACTTACCCGGAAATCTTATCTCTAATCAGGTGTAATATCGTTGATGAAAATGTATAATTGCACTCGGAAATCTTCGTGCTCGATAATTAGTGCATAGATGGATAAATACATGGCGCGCGATGTCAATGATGCGGCCTGGATGCGGCCGTACCACATGCTGTGCGTCCGTCGCGCGTGCATGCGATTAGTTGCACACGTGCGCGTCTATTATTTAATAAAGAGGGTTATGATCATTCTTACACAATGGGTGAATCGATGCAATACTCATCAGTTGATATGAACTAAAAATAGTAAATAAATGAATGGCAAATAAGCGGTTTGGGCAGTCACAAAAAACCTTTATAATGATAATGGATCAATACGAGAAAAATATAGAATTTTAGTTTGTTATAAAAACAATTGTTTTTCATTTATTCATGCCGAAAAATCGTCGCCAAAGACTTGATAATGATGTGACGTTTTTTGTTTTTAACTGAGCATGATTCATAAACAGATCCATTTGCATTTCAGGTTTTAAAAGAGCTTAAAAGCAAAGAACTCCACCTAGATCTACAGAAATAGGGCCTACGGCAAAAAAAGGGAGACACTATTGAGACACCCTCACGATGAACAATGCAAGGTAAACTTCCTTCATAATTCTCGACAACACAATTAGCGAACACCTTTTTTCCCCTGAAACAATCACCCGTGGCCTTCGGAACAATCTAACAAAAGAAATAGTTCAAAAAGCTCTGAAAACTTCCAAAATCAAACAAAGACCCTCCCAAAATCCCAAAATCTCGCCAAACCATAATACCACCTCCCTCTCTCTCTCTTCGCTGATCCCTCCACTATTTTGAGATTCCTAGGATTTCATCGCTCTCGTCAGCCCGTGTAACACTTCCCGGCGGATCACTTCGGGGGGAAACAACTACACGTACAAGGTAGAAAGCATGTCACCTATACTGCAAAACTTCAATGAATGCATCTTGAATCGTATAATCCACGTGAATACAAAGTAATAAATGTTTATTTCCATATTTGAATACAAAAGAGAAGCAATAATTCTAGTTCACAAATAAAGCTTACATTCTAAATTTCTGTGATAACGCCAACACTTTGTATTTCGAAATTAGTCTATTGAATTTATTTCCGTTCAACAAAATAAACAAACGATATAATCAAAGTAATAATACATATTCAAAATAATACAGACAGCACAATGACATTTCATCATATATATTGAAGATAAATCAACTGAACTTGCCAAAATTTAATAATTTTGATAATTATTAATAATATCTTCATAACAATGATAGTTATCATCATCACATCATCATAATACATATAATAATAGTAAGAAAAATAATAATGAAAACAATAATGATTATAATAATAATACTAATATTATTGCATATAATCAGGGTAGCCACTTCAGTTAGAAAACTGTTCTCGCCCTGGCTAGCCCTGCATAACATAACATGTTAATTATGATTTGATGTACATGTACAATGAACGCAAGTTACGTCGTGAGCTGGCGCCGTATTCCAATAATAACCTCACCGAGAGCTGATCGTCAGCTCAAGATATAATCTTGAATGCAATGCGCCACTTTTAAGCAACGTATTTTTTTTAAACTTTGGTGGTCACCTGCTCATCTTATAATTAAAGAAAGTAATCAAATTTTAAAACAGGGGAACGGAAAAAGACGCCTCTGTCTCAACTCATTCTATACATAAAAGAAGCGATGACACATGCTTGATGGTATTATTTTGAGCAATGCAATAATATGGATTACACATCAGCAAGTTATATAGGAGCTATAGTTTAATGATGAAATTTACCAATAACTATGACTTTTTAGATACATTTTTGTTTCTTTGTATAGTTTGTATGACTGATTTCATTTTCGTACTCTCATGCATCAGATGTAAGCATATACACGCTAGCATATACATTGTTATACATGCACAGTAAAACGAATCAATAATACGATTGATATATTATAAGTACTAAAAATAAAAAGTACCAACAAAATGTATCATTCGTTGAACCGAACCACAATTTGAAGAATTGTAGGACGCCGCCATTGTGAGCGATTATACTTGAAAAGGATGGCGGACTCGTAAAAAATTCAATTTCAAACACGTGTTTATTTTTTTATTGTTAGCAGAAAAATAATACAAATGCATAGTTTACTTTTTGTATCAAAACCGAGAACAGATGAAATAAGTGAACAAAATTACGATAGAGAAAAAAACTCACACATTTCAACATTGTTCAATGAATATCAGAAAGAGAGCTTTGTAAATATCGGTAGAAATATGGGCCGGGTTCCGTTAAAAAAAGGAAGACAAAACAAAATTGTTATTTGCCTTTGAATATTTACAGGTAACAAAAGCCAAGAAAAAAAGGAAAAAGTGCAAAAAAACATGATTTAGAATAATCATTATATCTTTGATTTTCTTTCATAATGAATTCGGACTTTGAAAATAAATAAAAATAATCCAGTCAGTGTCATATAGATATTAATACAGGTGTGTGGGTGTGTGTGTGTGTGTGTGCGGGTGTTTTTGGTATGTTTCAGATATCAATTAATTCATTTTTAAGACTCTTCTTCATTTCCGATTTTATTTTCGCGAAACACGATGCTTAGAATACAACCTCATATCGTGTAGTAAGTAAGGGTAGTAATGTTTGTGTGAATGAAATAGAGTTCTAGAACCAAAGCAGTATAAATTAATATGACATGACGGTATTTTCATACTACATATATTTTCATAAATTTTCAACATTGTCAATATGTCTTTCTCTTTCTTTTTATAGCACTATTCATATATGCTCTTTTCTTTATTCGTCTTGCCAATTCTCATTTGGTTAATATGTACACACGCACACACACACACACACACACACACACACACCCATACACAAATACTCCACATCTTCCATTCTTTCTTTTTTTCTTCATCATTCTTTTCTGTTATGTTCCCCCTCTTTGCACTTTCCTATCCTACCCTTCCCTCGCCCTCAGTGTCCCAATTAACATTTTTATGAAGGTTATCTGACACTGGGTTACAAGCTTGACACAATAAATGGTCGAGAAACCGCACTTTCTCCCTCCGTTACATTTTACCTGGCTGGTCCCCTCCAAAACCCCCATGGATTCTAAACTTGTCAGCATAACCCAAATATGCTATGTAGTCAATCGAATTGAGCGCAAACATGCCATCTACGCATAAACGTGTGCGCGCACATCTTTATGCCGTTCTTTCATTTTTCGCTCCTCTCTCTCTCTCCCTTTCTAACACTCTTCTTTCTTTCCCCCTTATTTCTCACAATAAATGCAATATTTTGTTCGTATCTTGTTTGAAAATCTCGGTTAGTATATAGTGCAGCATGCATTTTTGTCGAACATGCTCCATTTATACTAGAGGCGAGTAAATGAGGAAAGAAAGAGCCATATAATGTAAACAGTTCTCGGCCGAATTTAAACTTTGCTTACGCCATGAATATAATGGTCCCGCGTGCACACATTCTGCGGCGGTGTGTGGGAGTGCGAAAGGGAGGCACAATTGCAAGGATAGTGGGGGAAATGGAGAGGGTCTGGATGAAGATAAGGTGGAAGAGGGGTGAAGTGTGAAGAGAAAGAGAAAGAGAAGGAAGGAAATTCCGGAAAGAAAACATACAACCATTTGATTTTAGTGATAATAATAACTGTGATTAATAATGGAGAAGAAGAATATTTCATTTCATTTCAAATAAACATTTATTTTCCTCCATTTTACAAAATTTCTTCATTTTTGTTAACAAGAATTCACATGAAATCAATACTCATAAAGAATATAAATATATACAACTTATGTGTACAGAGAATATGATAATAATAATAATGCTAATAATGTTTATGCTGTTCATACGAACATTTTATTATAGGAGGCTACACTCTACAAGCTCCGCTTTTCAGCAGACTCCTACATTTCCAACCTGTTTGAACAGTTATCTTCATTATAGTATAATATACATTTTCCTTGTTCCATAGATTATGTATCAAGGTGTATGGAACAAAACCTATTGTAAAAATGCTGGAGATAAATGAAGTGAAAGGAAATGAAACGAAAATCAAAGATAATAATGATATTAGTAATAATGATGTCTGAAAATGTTACAATAATAACAGCATTATTAATAACACAAAATGGTTATGATAATATGATAATGATGATGATTGTTGATCATTAATGTAGTCTCTGCTTTCTATCCTATTTTCATCATTTTTTAAGGAATCGCTCGTTTAATCTCTTTCAAAATCTTATATTTTTATATAGACATTTGCAATCTGAACGTCACCATTTATTATTCCTTCAATATCCATCGTAACATTAATGTTCTTTTTTCCCCTTTCTTACGACACTTCCTCACATGGCTTAATCTAATGCTACTGTGTGAAATATCAACTATGGGGTTCCATCGGGAAGCCTGCTTGGTCCTCTTTTATTTCAGTCATCTTATCTCGGTTAAAGCTTTTACTGACAAACGCAGATCTGACCCTTTCCAACCATTGTTAAAACTGTCAATTTCTAAATGTCTTATGTTCTTAAATAAATTGAGAGCAAAAAAAAGTCACTGCAATTGGTAAACAAATTCTTGTAAATTGATCAAAGCCATGTAAATTCATCGAATATTGACTTATGTAATTTCTTTTTTTTTGTACAAAACGATTCTCATGCAGCTGGAAGTTATAAATCATGAAAGCGAAAGTCCCCTTTTTTACTTTCAAGAGACTTGTATCTCAAAGGCGATCGTTTTTGTGATTTTCCGATCGCGGAAACCTAAGTTGTACAGAGTAGACATGAAATTAAATATTTTCAGCGTTAATTGTTTTACGATTATGATTTCCTCTTATTCGTTCTTTACAAAAATCTTATTGTTCCATTTAAGAATTCAAAAAAGAAATTATTCACCTTTATGAATTTTCTTGTTACTCTCTTTCTGTACATTTTAATAGTATATAGACGCACCTAACTCCATGTTTCTATATCCTGACCCCGGCCCCTCCCATCCCCCCTCCCCCACCTACCCCCATCTAACTACGTATCTATCTATATCAACATGTATCTTATCTGTCTATCAAACTTTGTTTATTTCGATATTTATCCTGCTTATTTCTATTTATCTATATTCCTCCCTCATGCTTCTCCACCCCTCTCTATATTTTTGTTGTTCTCTGTTATTTAATCCTTGTCAGATTTATTCACCAACTATTAATTTGATTAAGTCGACACAACTACGCAATTCCGCTATAATGTGACACTAATTGAATCACGTCCCAGCGAGGTTGCTTTCACCAACATCCTCAATCAAATATTTTAAAGCACAATGAATAATAACTATTGATAATTCCTAATCTCTTGTATGTTACTATACTGATTTACCCCTCCCATCTCTCTCTCTCTCTCACTCTAATGCTCTCTCTCTTTCTGCCTTTCTATCGCTCTCTCTTTCATTCTGTTCTCTCTTTCTATTTCTCCCTTTCTTCTCTCTCACATGCTCTTTCTCCCTAAATGCACTTTTCCCAAACTCTCATGCACTCTTTTCTATTCGTCTCTTTTACGTTTATATATATTTTTTTAGCTCCTAAGGGTCAACGCCATGTACAGTGTACTTTCGGTCGAATGACATCGATAAAAATCAACTTGGACTGTCATGAACATGTTTTATCAACCTTCAACACTGCTCTTACACCTTCTCAAAAAAACCCATCTTCCTTTCTTTATGTCTTTTGCTTTAATCCGTTTTACATATGAATACTTGATTGATTGATTGATCGATCGATCGATCGACTCCATTTATTCTTTCATTCCATAGTCAAACAGATAAACAAAGTAAGTTTAACAGAGAATATAAATAACTGAAATGAAAAAGGCGACTCACTGGAAAGCATTGTTTATATGAGTCCCCTACAATAAATAACTGATTAAGATATATCAAATTCAAATTGTAATCAACAAGGTTCAACAGAATACTAATGGGGTCAAGCTTTTATGTTTATACACTATGCGAAAAATTTATACAACCATGATAATGTATCATACCCCTGGTATACAAAATAAAAATGAATTAAGACAAAACAGAACGGAAAATAATAAAAAGTAACCCCCAAAATAGCGATTGGGAGTCTATCGTGACGTTTATAGAAAATATGAATTTGCGTAAGTCAGTAAAAAAAAACATTTTGTGATGAAAACATCATTTTGCTCGATGATTGTAGAGGCGCACCCCTCTCGATCGGAGAGATTTTATCGTCGTTTTACTTTCACAAGACTTTTCTTTTTTTACTGTGTCTATAAAACTAGCCACATCTTCCCTCTTTATCTTTGTTCATCCTCTTGCACTTTTCTTCTCCTTATCGTTCTTTTATTTCTTCTGAGCAACGCCACCACCACTTTCCCCGTTCATCATATCCAGTCGCTCAGGCTGTCTCTTCGATCGTCGCAATTTCCACCATTACCAAATCCCCGGGCACCACATCGGCGTATGCTTCACCGATCTGCAGATACAATATTGTGTCAATTATCTCCTTAAAGAAAGGGCTTATATGGTCTAAATTTCAACTAGTATATTATCCGGCCCGGTCCCTGCCTCATATGTGTGGTAAAGTACAGCGCGCAGGTGTTTCTCTAGCTTCTGGACGAAAGAAAAAAAAAGACGATAACCAAAGAACAAGACGGTGTCCGCAAGAAAAAAAGAAAAGACAAAAATACTGCCTAGAGGGGTGCGAACGACGCGAAGAGAATCCAAAACGAACAACCTTCCTGATTCGATTTGAGATGGAAAATAAATAATAGATATACAAGAAATATCCACTTTTCAGCGCGCCTTGTCAAAATTGATATGATTTTGTTATTAGATAAGACGTTGATGTATATTGTTGGCAATATGAACAATTAGATAAGCGAAAGATGCCTGTTTATGAACTTTTTTTCTGTTTCTTAACGTACGTCTGGTGAAACATTCCACTCCGCTCGAAGATTTTTGTCTGCAGCAGTTTTGATATCCACATAAGCTACGATTTGCTGCTTATATTACATATTTTCTCTTTCTTACACTTATTCTAGAGCTCTTTCTCACTTGTAAATCCACTGCTTTAAATTAATTATATATAACTCGCACCACCCCTATCGCGTAATAACATTATTAAATATGGAGAGAGAAATCGCATTTTATAAGCTTTTCTTGGCGCGAACCAGGGTGTTCCAGTCATCTTTGTGTCAAATGAATTCAAATCAAATAAAACTTCACAACTGCGAGCAAGGACAAAATAAATATTGACGGTCAAGTTACTTTTACAAACAATATATTAAGTCCTACCTTTACGATTACTATTCAATTCTTTCATATACTTTTACATTTTATGTTTTATATTATATAAACATATATGCATGTACCTTACTCTGTAAAGCGCAAAGAGAGAGAGGTTACATGTATTGTACGTTTTATGAATTAATCTTTATTATTATTATTATTATTGTTGTTGTCATTATTATTATTATCATTATTATCATTATTATTGTAATTATTATTATTGTTATTATTGTCATTATTACTATTATTATCATTATTTACGATTTAAGATTTACGATAGGGCATATATTTTTTTTTGCATGACAATTGAAACAAAAGGAATGACAATAAATCACGATGGTTGCGACGTTTTTTTTTCAGGTTATTCTGGAAAGGGCTTTCTTTCGACATGTTCACTATGGCGTTATTCCTTTTTTCCCTCCATGGTTTTACCAAATTGTAATGGATAAATTGAACTCAAGTATGATGCAACAATTTGGAAACTGTGTTATTTTAGTAAAATTTGATAGATGCATTAAATCATTAAACTTTATGCTCTTTTAATTAGGTCAGTGTAGATCTATATGCACTTTGAAAATGGATTCATTTCCACGCCATTCGTGTAATAACGAAATTGCAATTGAATGCTACTGAGATCCTGATATTTGAACGGAGTTTCGGCTAGTAGCCGAAACTACGGTGTTTAATAAAACCTTCGGTGTTATGAGAGCACCACACTCTGCGGTGTTAAGAATACACCAGGAAGTTTGAATCTAACACCAAGAAGTATTGATATTACATGGCAAACATGATAACACCAATACGTTTTGAACTGACACCATGAATTTAACTATGGTGTAAAATGTTTGGTGCCGTCCACTCACAGAGAGGACTCCATGGTGTACACGATAGTTTTTGCGGTGTATTTGTCATAAATATCTAGGTTCGTAATGAAAACACGTACTAGACTATAGCCTGATCAAAATGATGCAACGATTAATTTGTCAACAAGGGACACGACTGAGTTTATTTAGCATATTATGTTCCTTCATTCTCACTCATTCTGTCTTAGCTCGCACCTCTTTCGAAGAATGAACATTATTCAAAACACATTGAGTCATTTTCAAAATTCAGTTGACTATTTTTTCTATAGTCAAATTGGTTCTAATTTATATAAATGACCAACTTCTCGTAAACAGAATTGTTGTTTTTGCATACGTACATGCAGTAAAATGTTAGAGGATACTTTTTTCACACATACTGTTTTTTTTTTCTAAACACACTTCAAAATCTCCGGTGTTGACTTAACACCGGCCCGGAATCTATATATGTCCACATCAGAGAAGTATTGAAACAACACCAGTTTGGAATCAAACCGATGCTGTTTTAATACTAATTGGTGTTGTATAAACATCTTTCTGGTGTTAGACCAAAACGATACTGGTGTTGTTTAACACTTCTCTGGTGTGGACATATGTAGATTCCAGGCTGGTGTTAAATCAACACCAGAGTTTTTGCAGTGCACCCATATTGCTATTCAAAAAATGATTGATATCCTTTTTTTAATCTACTAACGGCCTATTAAAAATTTGAAAAAATAAGGTAAAGAAGAAACAAGAGAATACGGAAAATAAGAGAAGTAAAAATGTGGTAGTAGTCCTCGGCTGTGCATGTTGGCCGATAATACTGATCGATGATCTTATTACACAGAGTGGCCTGTTTTGTTACACCGCCCCCCCCCCCCTAACCTGGAGTACTTAACCCGACCGCTCTCATCCAATTATCTAAATTAATTTTTGAGATTAAAGATTGTAACAATTAGGATAGTGCCCCTTTTCCTGATGAAGACAAATAGTAGTCTATTTTTGCCGAGAAAAGGTGGATATATGCAAATGAAAAAATGCCTGGAAATAGTCAGTGGGCCTGGAATCTCGGGGGTGTACTTGCTCTGAGTAGAAGATTGAGGGGGAAAGAAGGGGGAGAAAGACAAAAAAAATGATGAGAGTGATTACCAAAGAGAAGATAGTCAGAGTGTGTGTGAGCGACAGAGAGAGAGGGGGAGACAGACGGAGACACACTGTTAGAAAAATAAAAAAATAAAATGAAATAAAAACAGAAGATTTTACTGAAAATAAATAACAGAATCATTCTGTAAAAATGTTATAACAGGACATTCCCTGCAATTTAACGGAACATGTTCGTTTTCAAAAAGAAACTGATAAAATCTATAATAGGAACTTTGTAAGGTTTCATGTACCAAATAACATTTTTTGTGTGTAGTTTTACAGATTACGCTGTGCAGCAAGATTATGAGTGTTCTCGAGACTGTGCTATATACAGGAACTTTTTAGGAGAAATTTTCTAATAGTAAAAAGACAGAGACGAATAGAAAGGGGGAGAGAGGAAGAGAGAGGAGGGGGTAAAGGATTATGTTTACATTGTCCATATATACATAATATTAACATGCGATACGTAAAATAATGATATGAGTTATTCAAAGTTGAATTGAATTATATATGACAATGATCATTGATGTATACAAAGTAAGATAAGATGATTGGGGATGGCAAGGAAGGCAATAAAATAAAGAGAAAGGGGGATACAAATGATGGGATATAAGGAGAGTGAACACATATTGATAACAGAAAGAGAAATAGGAGGAGTGAGGAACGGAGTAGAAAAAAAATGAAGAATGAAAGATTACGTATTGAAAAAAGAAGGAATAAAGCATCTATAAATAGATATATACAGAGGGAATATGAAAAGAATGGTGAGAATATTGGGGAAGAAAAAAAATAAAAATAGAGGTCATAGCAAAGCATGTGTATCTTTCACTCAACATTTTTCAAACAAATTAATCATGACAGCAATTTTGCTGACTAACTCTCCAAAACAATAGTTGATCTTGTCCTGGCAAACACTATGAAAAAAAGAGCGTTTATACTTTATCACATTTCTTTTCCTTCTAGTTCACATCCACTCATTTTTTTTTCTGGCGACGACCAGAAATAAAACTTCCCCCGAGGGTCACTGTCTGTGACTTTTAGCGTTGAGTGTCGCCCATAGTTCTTGTAATAGTTACCATTCTCATCTATACGGATGGTATTTTCTCTTCATTTCATTTTGGTTTTGGCATCTAAGACGTATTTCCTTTGAAAATGCTTTGTCTGGATTATGATCTATCGCACCGATTAGGTTAAAAAATTACTTTTTAGGATTTTGGAGTAAAGAGGATTCGGGCGTTCGTAGATACGTTTACCCTTAACGCTGAATCTCAGGTTTGTGATATGTGTGTATCATTTTTCTGAGTTCATTTTGATAACTCCTCTCCTCGCTAACATTATTGGCGTTGGCCAATTCCGATGAAAGCATCAATCTATTAATTCCCTTGGTCGTTTACTTCAGTCGACTGTGACGTCACGCTTACCGATGTTTGTGCAGGGGAAGATGGGTCATGTCGCCTCGGTAAACCCGACTGAATTTGACGACCAATTACGCCCTGTTAAGCAGTGTGTATGTTGCCCTTTTCCCATGCGTTCAGTAGAAGTGCACCCGACCAATTACATGAAACAGGAACGAGGCGAGAAGAGGAGATATGGTAAGAAAAGGGCCTTGTTTTTCGGTCAAATGAGTTCCTTTTAATGCCTCAAAAGATCTTCCTCTTGGTCTACTTCAACCTAAGTGAATGACCTGTCCTCTTGTTTGAGATATATACGTGTAGATCCATACCTGAATAAAAAATAATTCTTTTTTTTCCCTTTTTTCATTTTAAACCATCCCCTTCTTTTATTTATTTATTCATCCTCGTCGTCTTTATCTTAGATCACTTTTCTTCGTTTTTGCTGAAATATCTTCAGAAAATATGTTTTTAAAAATAATAAAATTTATAATCATCGATGTTTTCACTATTCTATGCTTTAACATGAATGTTTTCAAAACATTAAGGGGATAATAGTTTTGTCATTAATCCTTCTTTAATCGTAATCATTAAGCATTACAAAAAAAACTGATATAATGTTTTAACATATGATTATTACATTAAGAATTACCAATATCATTAATGACTTAGCGATTCATGACATTTCAACATCTTCTGGATATTTTTAAAAGATGGGTTTTAACGTGAAGGACTTGTCCTTACGAAGAACACTGTGGAAAAAATATAGATGAGGCGCTTGACACAGTACGGTCATCGGAGCGTATGCCGATCCGTGCCGATTGCGACCCGGACTGGGAGCCTCAGCTGCTCGGGGCAAGCGAGCTGAATCAATAATGAGTGGAAAAAAGCGAGAAAGAGAAAGAAGAGGGGGGGGGGGCAGATTCCCGATCTCGAATCGGGACAGTGCCCGTCAATCGAACAACCTGAGTGTGAAAAAGAAGAACGAGTTAAAGGGAGAAAGAGGAGTACGATCCACGGTGCCCCCTCGCGGGTCCCAAGGGGGTGCGGAAAACGGGAGCATACTGTCAGCTTCGGCAGAGCACGGGTGCGAAAAGGGAGAAGATCGACAAGAGGCGAATCAAGAGGGGTAACAAAATGCACCCCTTTTACATCTCGGGGGTGAAAGGTGAGGTGACTGATGGCGTTATGGAGGTATCAAAGGGGACACTGGAGGTGGACGTTTTCTTGCTACATCTTATATTTGGGTTCTTTATCAAAACGCAAACATGAGAAAGATGTAGCAAGCATTAGACGTGTGAATGGCAATATAATTCTACGCGTGATTATTGTGAAAGATGTGATTTTGGGGTATAGGTCACGCCCTGTCCTGGCAGGCGCCACCAAATATTGCACAATCCCAACACAAGATGTGATCATTCGGACACTGGTATGTAGGTCGGGCATTGCCAATCAAACGAACACCTTTGCATTTACAGCTGATTTCAGTCTGGGTACACGAGGGATGTTATCTTCTTTTCTCTTCAATATATTCGATTCTCTTGAAAGTCGATCAATAACACGTTTTGAAAAGCAGCTGGAGGAAAGAGTAACAGGGACTTCTGTAAAATAGAGAGAAATTATCTTTTCTGTTATATTCTTTTTGTTAAAATCTTGTCAAAATAAGGACATTTTATTTCATGAAGAGTATAGCTCGATTTTAAACCGTGGTGTTGCAATAAAAAAAACTCTGAGATTTTACTCAGAATGTCCCGTCATGCACTTCGAGGAAAAAATTGAGTTATGATTTTATCTCTTGACAAGCGCAGAAGTATGCAAAACGAGACAATTTGTCTTGAGAGTTGGAAAGTGGTGTCACTTTTTTTTCTTTACATGTAATGCTCCATTGTTTTTTTTACACAATACTAATTTTTATGCTCTTGGGATGTGGAGATGTGCCTTTGGTAAAGTTCGAGAATACATCGTCGCATTTTAAGAAAAAAAATGCTGTTGCGGATCAAAAGATTCGGCCAAAAGTATCCTGTCATTTTCCCAAACTTCCAAATCATATTATAATCATGGTAAGGATTTTTTTAACGAAAATATTATTATTGTATTCCTCATTCTTTTTTAAAGGTACTTTCGGATATTATAAATTTACAATCTATAGTAGATGTTGAAGAACCACAACGTTTTTATCATGCAGTATATGCGAAAGTACATGATGGTAATTTTCATCGAAATGGTTAAAAAGATCACACTGTAAAAACTGTGGTGTTAAAACTGACACCAATTGGTGTTAATAGAGGACCACACCCTGAGGTGTTAAAATTACACCCTAGATATTGAACATAACACCGAAGAGTGTAAATGTAACAACCAAAGTTGTAATAACACCTATAGGTGTAAAACTAACACACCAATTTAACACCGGTGTAAAATAACTGGTGTGGTCCTCTATGTACACCGGTTAACACCACAGTTTTTGCTGTGCATAAAATTATCAATTCTTCCTGCAAGTCTTGTTGATGGGTTCAAGTATACGTCTTTATCCCATTGTATATTTTCCAGAATTCTCTTTGTATGAGTCAAACGACTTAAGACAAACAATCATTTCCAAAATTGACAAAACAATAATTTTAATGATGTTCTGCTTTTTATATAACGCTTATTCCAACAGAATGACGTCTCATCCTGAGTAATCTGACCGATAATTTTGTTTCATCGACGGTCATTTTAAAAACATTTTTTAAAGAGTGCACAATTTCATAAAATCTTCCTCACACTTCAAATTTCATGACGTTTTCTTATACCTGATCGATCCCCTTATCAACTGGCCAAGCACACGTGGGTTCATAAATCTATGATATATATTTTCAGAAGGGTTATGCGCGGTCATATGCCATCTTGAGTCGGGCCTTTATGGCCGTTGACTAGGTAGCGAAGCGTCAGTTCATCTCGAATTGATGAGACCAGCTCTTGGATCCAAGTGCATCTTCTTCAAGATGCCAACTCGCGTGTGAGGCATTAGTGAGATGATGATAGAAGGGAAGGAGAGAGAGAGGGGGGGGGGAGAGGGAGCGAGAAAAAGGAAAATGGGAGAGAATGAATGAGCGGTGTCATCCTAAAAAGAAAGTAATATTATTTGATAATCGAATTTGATTATTCAGGTACACCTCAATCTCCATATAAACGTAAACTGTTAATTATTATTAATTATTATTGATGAAATAAAACTTATATCTATATTCATGCATGTATATTGTTTCGAAATTGCAATCATTTTCATTTCAAGTTGCTTAGTTTATTTTTTATTGATTAATAATGTGGCTATCATTGAGAATACAACCAACGTTATTAATATTTAATTATTACAATGATAAACTAGAAATATTTATAGAACAACACGTACAAAAATATATTTTAATTTCATCAAAAAAATATTAGATTTGTCACGGATTTGTTATAGGGATAAAAATACCTCCTCGAAATCCATCGTTTAAACAGCTACAAAAAGCAAAGTTATAATATGTAGTTTCTCCCAAATGCAGTTTTGGGGGTTTATTGTTTTTTTTAAAGGACTTCAAAATAAATTTGCACTGATTCTCTGAACGCTGAGAAAAAAATATTTTGTGAAAAATGTTTTTAAAAGTTCTGAGATTTCTGTGTAACAAACTTGCAATAAATCTCGAAAGAAACAAAATGTAAGACAAAATATTTATCCTAACCCGACAATCAAATGCAATTCGTATTTTTTTTTTCTAATCGAATAAAGTATTACTTTCGACTGTCAGTGTTGCTTGTAAACAATATTTTAGAACGCGTAGTTGTCTTTAAAACAAAACGATTTTATTGATAAATAAGCGCTTGTCTTATATATTTTAAATGACTCAAACAATGCCATAAAAAACATGAAAAGTTTTCTTCGATGCTCTCTCAAAAAATACTTTTATCCATTTTGTATACGATTACAATCAATCCTTAAAATAAACTGAGTATACCCAACTCACGAACATGCAACTTCGGCTTTCTGTGTAAATAAAATTAAATAGATGGCATACCTTGCATATAATCAGTAGTGTTTATTTCAAACCCATATCCTTTTGTCAAAGTAGAAAATAAATGTTATATGATATTTTATTTCAATAGAATAATCAAGTTACGTTTATGGCTGTGGTTTGATATAAGGAGAGAACTCGATATTTCTATGTCATCAGGTAACTGAAATAGATTATGACATGTTTTAATATTCATTTTGCAGACAAAATAAAAGGAAAAACACAAAGGAATGGTACAAAATGCCTATAAATACACTGTTTCTAGAGGGTACGAAAGTTCTTAGCCAATACATTAGACAAATATAACTTATACATTTTTTTCATACAAAATGCCTCAAATACACCTTTTCCACAGAGTACAAAACTTTTAACTAGTACATTAGACAAAAATAACCTTTATATCCGATTAAAAAAACTGTGTCATCCTCCCATGTTAATAGTTTATTTGTCTTCTCAGCATCTTAGGGATATATAACCTCAAAATACCCATTTTCAACATTATCCCTTATTCCCCCTTCATAGAAGGATTGCAAAGGGGGTAAAAACAGGATGGGTCGGTTACAACTGTACCCTCAAAGGGGAATCCAGGGGGTATAAATGGGGTACGGAGAGTGGAGACTGGAGAGGGGTTAACAAAAGAGGGTAAAACGGGTAAGAACTAAGGAAGGGCTGTCTTCTATATCTGTATGGTTGTCTATCTATATATCTATCTATCTATTTATCTATTTATCTATCTCTTCCTTCTAATTTCTTCCCTCTGTTGTAATTTTCTTTTCCCTGCATTTTTTTTGTTTCTTTGATTTTCACTCCTCTGTTTATATCTTGTTTCTCCCCCCGCCCTCTTTCTTTGTGATTCTCATCTCTCTTTCTCTCCCTCTCCTTATCTCGTTTAATCTCCCCATTCTTTATGAACCTTCTTCTGTTTCTGACCCTTTCTGTGGTTTTGTTTCTGTCTCTCTTGATCTCTCTCACCCCCACCCCCCACCCTCTCCTCTGCCCCATACCCCTATCCCGAATCTTCCTTCCATGTGTACTTAATTAACGGTTGTCATGACTCACCGTATAGGGGCTGTAGTCAGAGACAGAGGCAAGGGGATTCCGAGGGTGTTTTCCACCATGACTCGGCATGAGAGAAAAGGGTCCATACTTTCACTTCTTCGCACCAGACAATGACAAATAATATCAAATACAAGCTTAGGATCTGCCTTTTCCCCCGCACAAGCCTCGAATTAAAAGGAGTGCGGTTCAAAGACCAGACAAAGTCGTTTGACGGTCAAAAATAAATTCAAACCTCCCAGAAACTCCGGGATTAGTCGCTTTATTTTTTTTTTTACCTTTTTATGGGGGCGGTTGGGGAGGCTGGTTCAAGGGTACTTATATCTTTAGCTTAATAGAGAGCATAGAAATCCACTCCACTATCAATTAAGATGTTTATTATTTTGTAAATGAACCAATTATTTTCATTATTATTCTTTATTCAGTCACTAAAACAGAAAAATTGTATAGTGTAAATACAAAAATGCAATTTGAATAATCAGATAGAAATAAGTAAACTGACAGAAGAAAAATAATCTAGTAAATTATTTCCTTCGAAATATTAATTTTTGATTTCATGGCATCAACATATTTTTTTTCTCCAAGCAAAACGATGTTTTCCATGGTATATACCAGACTGCAAAGAAGTCATGAATGCTTGTTATTAAAAAAGAAAGAGGACCTACGGTTATAGGTTCCTCTTCATTGGACCTATAGTAATGAGATTGAAAGCCTTACCAAATGCCAAATGTGCACCATCTTAGCTCTTACCGAACCCGGGTCACTGGAATTACGATACCACCGGTGTGCACTTGTTTAGATATATATATATATATATATATATACATATAAAATCAAAAACTAATCATGTCAGTTTTCAAAACAAAACGTGTCCTTCATAAACAATACTAATTTCAATATGGTAACACTTCAAATAAGACTAAAGGTTTTTTTTTTTTTTATCTACATGCATATTTGAAATACAAACTTTTCAAAATTAATGGGCTAATCTTGTGGGATTAATACTTCCGGCGAAGGTCAGCAGGTCATCGCCCTGAGGAAGGCTGAAAGAAAATTTTAAGGTAAATATTTTCATCTAAAACTCACGCCTTTTGATGATGGTTTTCTTATTATTTTTTTCGAATATATAGTTAGAGAACAATATTAGAACAGCTAATTATCATAAATTGTATTATCTTTTTTCTATTAATGCTCCGGTCAGAACTACCTTTACGAACACCATAAACAATTTTTTTATACATGAATAAATGGTTTGAAATTATTTTGTACGGTATTCGTAAAGGTTATTTTGACCGTAGCATTAGGAAGAAACTAAAGCTTTTATTCAAATTTTATAAGTAATTTTGCACAGATATTTTGGGGAAGAAAAATATCCCATATAGTAATGCTTTTATTCTGATGGAATAGGCAATTATCACATTCTGAGTCTCTGCACCTTTCGACAAGTGCTTTTAAGCCCATCTGAGGTTACGTACAAACGGTATAGGCGACGTTTCGGTGATAGCTTGTACTAGAGCAAGAGCAGCTCATCTTTAAAATCGGAAGAAAAAAATCCAGCAATATGCTACCATTGGAATCGAATGGAAACATTCAAACTGTTTCTTATTCATAACCGAGTGAAATAAATTATTCATGGCCACTCGAAGGCAAAGATCAGCTCAAGTGGCGAGTTCACTTCCAGAGAGAAGGATGAAGTAGGGGGAAGTATCGGAGCAGGGACGGGGGAAGGGGGGAGACAAGATAGTGTCGGTTCAAGATTCCCCGTCTTTATCATCTCGATGCATTCTCAGTTAAAAGGTAAACACTCTTGTATCCAAGTCGAAGGAGCGTCATTTCCATACGATGCGAGTTCGGCTTGAGGAATGAAAGGAGTAGGTAGAGGGGTGGCGTGCATGAGGCGAATGAGTAGGGTCCTTCCGCCCCCATTTTAAAATTCAAGATTAGCATTTACACTTATATTAAATTCATTACTGCGCTGACGTCTGTCATTGTGCTTTACTATAAAATACGTTGTATAAAATTAGATCGATTAAAAAGGCGTGATTATAAATTCGCAATTTCACGCTGGACAGATTGGCTCAAGTGAAGATATGCAAAAGGAGAAGAAAAAAAAAAGATCAGGATAAGTTGGTAATAATTTTCATTTTTTATTATTATTCGTGTTATTTTGTTATCATTCTCATGGTGAATAATATAGTATCAAAGTGTCAGTCTACATTTCAAGCATTTAAGAGAGAGAGAGAGAGACGTAAATAAATGCAACTCAGCACCTTTCAATTCAGAGAAGGGTGCAGAATTGCACTTGTAAACGGCACTCCCACTTAAATAGGCCTATTCCGTAAACATGGTAAAGGAGCTGATACGAACTCTTTTTTTTAAATTAGGGTATACTGTACCAATATTAAGAAAGAAAAACAAATGTAAAATATGAGAAAAAGAGAAAGGGGAGAGTGTAATATGCAGAGATGGGAGTGATGGAGAGAGGGAGAGAGGACAGCGTGCGAGTGAGAGAGTGTATATACACTGTGTGTGTGTGGGTGTGTGTGTGTGTGTGAGAGAGAGAGAGAGGCGGGGGGAAAACTACGTCATAAACGTTTAGAATATGAGAGGAGGGATGGAGAAGAAAAATAGCGGGATGGGAAGAGAAAGAGGAAGTGAAAAAGCCTGTGTGTATGGAAGGGTGTGTGCGTGTGTGGGTGAGTGTGTACGAGAAAGGGGATATAAAGAGAGGAGGGAGAGATGGTTATAGAGAGAGAGAGGGGGGGGGGCTGGAGTGCTATGGGGGTATAGCAACAGACCATCGAAGTCGAGGGTGATGTTTGTCGCAACACTTGACCATGCAATAAGAACATTGAAGAAAGGGGGCGAGGAGTCGAGCATCTATTTCACTCCATCCAGACCGACATCAAGCGAGATCTACTTGCTCATCATGAAAGGAAAAAAAGAGCAGACAAGATAGTGAACGGATATGTAGGAGTTAGAAGAAAAAATATGTAATTAGATAGATGCACGTACACTTAATTTGCATGGATTAAATGGTCCAACTGGACTTTAGTTAGGGACTAATCGTTGGGCATTTTTGTAATAGTTGGGCATTTTTGCCCAACTATTTTAATAGTGTAAACTGGAGAGGATGTTGATGAGGCAAAAAGCAGGAGATGTAGCAATGGTATTCATTAACTTTCATTAAATACTGATTGGTATGGTTTAAGCAGAGCAATAGAATTTACTCTCACCCTAAAAAAAGAATAATTGGTATATAAAACTATTAATGAATGTTCTATTATTCGAGCAGAAGTAAAAAAACAAAAAAACAATGATCTTGAGAATATAGACCAACTATTTTCCCTCGACGTTTTGCTCGGCTGTTTGGGAGGGGGAGGGGGGGGGGTGGAGAAAGGAAAGTAACAGTTTTTTCTATTGCACTCATGGGCAGTCAATGTGTACATTACAAGATTTCGGCCTGTTCCATGCATTCTTCTTTTATTTTGACAGCTTTAAAGTTATAGTCATAATAATAACAATAATAATAATAATAATACAAATAAAATATTTAATAAAATTTATAGTGATAATAATAATAACATTATGTTTCTCAGCGCTTTACGTGGCAATTATTATTTCCCCGATCATCGGATCCTGGCATGCACACACAATATGCACTTTCTCCTCTCCCCAGGGAGCATTCCAACAAGAGTTCCAAGACTCAGTTGTGAGAGTTGTTAGATACAAAGATTAATGGATGGATGGATGGATAAATAGACAGATAGATAGATAGATAGATAGAAAGAAAGAAAGATAGATATGTGGATGGGTGGATAATAGATAGATAGATAGATAGATAGATAGATAGATAAAGATATGAAATAATTTTATATAGATAAAAGACAAATAGACTGATAGATGGATTGATTAGTAGAGAGTATCTGTTCTTCTAGGAGGATCTTAAAGAATCTAGACTTTCTCCTTTTCTGGTATTTGCCATATGAAAAAATGATTTGTTTGTAAGAGATGTGGGAGATGGCGTACGATCAGACGAGTCAGTCAATTGTCATAATAGAAAAAGCACTCGCGAACGCAGACGACGATACACGCTATCGAGGCAACGATCAAGTGGATATCGGAAGGAGAAAAGTGCAATATCACTTGGGATGATGCCGCGCATGCGCACGCGCATTGTGTGTTTAAACCTGACACCATCAAAGCCATCGAAGGAGGGGGAAATATCTCTCTGTCGAAATGAGTCGACAGTAAATAATTTCTTGATCAAACTCCGATCAATCTGGGGCTATCTAGTTCGAAAGGTTCAGTTCGAGGTGGCGATGGCCTGCTCGAGCAAACGAAAGGAGGAGGAGGGGAAGGAGGAGGAGGGAGGGGTGAAATATTTAGAGCGAGGAAGGATGCCGAGCTTTTGCGATTGGTCACAGAAACACGTTCGGTAAACATGGGTAAAAGTACCGCTTGATGGTTACGTACGTGCTCCCGTCGTAGCAGACGACATGCTCCGCGCGTCACCGTCACCAACTCGAAGTCAGCCGCGCGCTCATAACCAAAGCACCTGAATTAATACAACGAAATAGGCAGGGTGTTAGTTTGGTTTACAGGCTCAAAAACCATTGAGTCACAAGCAAGAGTTGTGGATATCAACGCTCCAGATCGCCAGACAACTCCTTCGTTAGTTTACATCAGGTACTTTAACCTATTAGTCACTCACAAAGATTGTTAGACTCTGAGAAAACGAACAAGAACTATAGTTGAATTCGTCAGAGTGATCGACGGCAGGAAAGGAGACTATCTTCACATTCTTATACTTTACACTCTCCTATTTGCCTTTCGAACAAAAACACACATACGCACCTCCGACGTGTGCTTTTCATGATTTAATTTTCATACAATACTCACTCAAAACCAACAGAGTGTGAATCTTTGAAAGAAAGATCCCATCTTACATTTGCTTTTCTTAAATTTGTTATCTTCCGAAGTTATTTCTACTATACTGAAAGATAATAGTATTGAGTCAATTGCTTCTCTGTTGTTTAAATTCCTCTGTATTTAATAAACTGCCTCGAAATGTGAAAATCAAGGTGATTGAATAACTTTTTATGAGTAAATAGAAACCGGCTTGCTTTGGTAGTCCATCCACTTCCATGCCGATTCCCTCTTGACCACTTGAGCTTAAATATAAGTTATAAAACCAAGACGTGTGTCCATATTTACTTTAAAACCACTTCTTAACTCCACAAATTCATATTCAGTCCTTACCCGAAAAAAAATTAGTTCCAGTGACTCAATTAAATGACCATTTCTAACAAAATGTGATTCTAGTCATTTTGACTAATTTTATAGTCGCGTTTTGACTAGAATACTGTCATTTCTGACTAAGATATACATTATGACTGTAGACTCGTAAGGTACATCCGGCCCGTGCCCCCTTGAAAGCCCTGAAAATATTTTTAATGGAAAATGTCGGGGGGGGGGTCGTGACATAAATCACCTCAGTCCGAATTGAAGACTCTTTTTCGCTCGTCAATTTTTTTTTCAGCTTTTGTAAATCTTTTGAACAAAAGATTCCCCCCTGCAAAATTCTTGATCCACTCCTGACTTAACTATCCCATAAAACACAATTAAGAAGAAAATGACTTCACATTCGGTCATTTAACCCCCCCCCCCCCCTCCCCCTCGGTCAATATACCCTAGCACCGCCCACGGAGGAGGGGTTAGTTCCCTTTTCATCTCCAAAACGCGAGCGACCTTAATAAAGTTTAAGATAACCGAAAATGAACCAAGTACAGGCATTTGGATGGTAATTTTTAATTTTCAAAATGATTTTTTTTAAGTTTTCTATTGAATTGTACTTTCAAGTCTAGTCTGGATAACTAAACCGATCATTTCGTTTATTCGTCATTGTTGGAAACCATCAAATCGTAGAAGTATATAGATATTGCGTATGAAATCTACAGAAATCAAACAGGTGAATGATCAGTTTCTGAAGTAAATCATGATGCATAACATTTGATCTAATCTCAATTGGTGCGTTGCTTTTGTTGCCCCAGTAACTAAAAATACTTTCTTTCTCAATTACGATTTGACGTACATAATAATGCGATTTTGTAGTAAAGAAATTCAGAAATTTTCAGTTCAAACCATTGATTTATTCCTATTTTCTAGTTGAGTAACGAATTCAGGGGCCCGTTGCAGAAAAAGTTGCAATCAATCGCAACTCTAAAAATCATGCTTAACTTGATTTTCAACCAATCAACAGCGCGCATTTGGGACTTTCGATTGATTTTTAGACTTGCGTTTAAACGCAACTCTTTCTGCAACGGGCCCCTGGACTATATACAACAAGGAGTAAATATACAAATGATTACATTTAGGGGAAAGAACTTAAACACTATAGCTGAAAATTAACAAATTATAAATGTCCTAATGCCAGACTAATTAGTTTACACTATACCCTAAAAACAAATCATTTAAAAATGACTGATAAATAGGGTCAGCTGGGAGCAACTGTTATTCTAGTCATATTTGACTATTTTCTAGTCATATTTAGCTAGAAAAGAGTTATTTCTGACTAGAATATATGTCAGAAATGTGAATATCAGTCATTGACATATCAGTTGCTCCCAGCTGACTACTGGTCTAGTCAATTTGACTGATTTGTTTTAAGAGTGTATTGCGAAGCTATATTATTGATACTAAGCTTGATATGGAAATAAAATTGACTATTACAAAGGAACAAAGGAGTTGGTAAGGTAAACTTTTATTTTTGTAACAATTTTACGAGATCATGCTATACAGTATAGTCTTTAGCATGAATTGTTTACAAGCCACGGTGGGGCGGTCATCAACCGCATACATAGTGTTATCTACATTTAGGAGAAAAGGGCAGCAAAATGAGAGCTTCTTTTTCCTTTGGTGTGAGAGAAAAATGTAACTAAAACTAAAATATAATGGTTGGCTAGTTTGCATGGCCTAGTTGGCAATGATTTTTGAGCAAACAGAAGAGCGAGATCAATCAACGACTCCCACGGGATAGGGTAGCGAGAAAAGGATAGTAAGATCCGATAAAGGTACAGAGCACCAGACGCCCCGTATGTTAGTAAGAAACGGAGGTTATCAAGATCGGGGAAGAGGGTAGGTCTAAATATGATTTTATTTATTTCTGCATTCACATCAATATCAGAATTACAAAATACATATATACAATATTTACAAAGGTAATAGATGATTATAACAAAATAATAGTCGCATAGTATAAATATTGTAAATACATATTAACAAAAAAGATGTGTTATATATTTTTTCAAAACAAGATTATAAATGAATGCAGGAGACCGCCACCGCCATGATAGTTCAGGCAAAATAATATTATCAACGATAATGCCACATACGATGCATCAGGTGTTATGCTATTTCTAATTATATTAATAAATATGCTTAGGCAAGATGGATATGCTAACGAAAATAACAATGTTGCATTAGAATTGTTTTATAATTATATAAAAGCGCGAATTGATTTTATTATCATTAAAATAGCTATGTAGCACTGTTCGTAAAATCGTTTTCCTGTATTTTATAATAAGAATGGAAATAATATTTCAATTCTGTGCGGGAGATATTCTTGTCTAAACGCAGTGGTTTTTATCGGTCAATCACTTTACAATAAAAACATTTCGCTTTCATTATTTACATTTATGTATAAGAACATGAAGAAATGAAGAAAATTATGTGATGACACATTTTCATTGGCTAGTATTCTTATCGAAACGCATATCAAAAGAAGCACCACTTAGCGAGAAAACGTGTGTATATTGTCATCTATATATAGATTATGACAATATACACACTCCTATAGGAGTTTATATGGATATTACATCATCGATTCGTTCCCTTTGCAAGAAAGAAATGAAAAAAAATGTTTAATATCATATCAATGGTCATCCGAACGTGTAAAGTTTTTATTGTACAAGGTTCCTCATGTTCCTTGATAAGGCAATTATTTGGATTGTTTTATCAAATAACTTGGAAAATTCATAATATTGCCCCCAATCAGCAATGTCATGACTCAAACAATGATGAGCAAAATTATATAGGTCTAAGCATTATTTTCTGTTATAGCTTTGTATTTCTTATTGGTTTGTTGGCCCCTGTATGGCATTTTAGATAATTCAAACCTATGTAATCAATTAATTAATAATTTGACTTATATCGTGCCAAATCCACTCTGTAGAGTGCTCAAGGCGCTTTTCAGGAATATACTCATACCACTTTTACTTCCAGTGCTTATATATAGGCCAGGTGAAATAATGTTTGACTTTAAACAATTTGCAATTGATTTTTTTTTACCGCAGTGCATTTCCATGAAATTCCCAAAATGATAAAAGTCCAGAAAACTCAAAGTGTCGGAAAAGGGTATAAATCCAAAACTTCTGTCATTATGAGATTTTTCATGATTATTGGTAACAGTACAGTTTTGCCATATACTTTAAAATCTATCTACATATATATATATCTTTGATCAAAATGTCGCTGGGATCGAACGCGGTAAACAAAGAATTCGCTCTCCATCTGACATCTATAAAATAAAAATTATATCTTATATACAAAAAAAAGATTACTCGTTTTGATTTCAAGATTCATCAGCATTCATCCAATTCACGGTGATGTACCCCTTGGAGATTGTTAACCAAACAGCAAAGGAAAATAATGTAAACGCCCGAGGCAGAAATGGCAAGGAAACATGAAGAAAACAGTTCCATGTGTCTGAGACATGTATCTAAACTTCCATTTCAGAGCTCCCTCGACCAGCCAGATTTGTCCCTAATGCGCATGGCTAACATTAGACCTGACAATAGGTGGTAACAAAGTTTTTTGGGGGTTAACAATAGATATGTTGCAGATTCCCCTCAAGCAACTGGGTGCATGCGTGCATACAAATAAAGAAAATCTTATATCTTTAACGGTGATTTCATTATTGAAAAGTTACGCTAGAGGGTGGGGAAAGTGTATGTGACTTATTGGCTTTGTAAGTACATTTTACCCGCTGCAAATCCTGTTAGAATTCCGCGCAAAACTGTAGAATTGAATGATAATTGCCCATGAAATCGTGACTTGTTTACGCATGATGCCATCTTGGGGACGAAAGGGGGTGCCGGATAGGGAAGGATTTCGAGAGAGTGGGGATAAGAGTGGAAGCGAGAAGGGATGATAACAGTTAAAAGATATAGCGCCTCCGCTGGCCCTATCAATTAGCCGGCGAGAGAGGGCCCTCTCTCCAGGGGCGAATAACTCTCCGACGTTTCGGTGATTTTCCAAACGGGATCTTCTGCTGCTTAATTATTCAAACAAATGGTTCAAACAAATCAATCATCGAAATTAATTACAATAATGCGGATTCTGTTGGGGGCAATTGCATGGTACTGACTTATCATGCTAAATGGGAAAGGCTTTCTTTGCTATGTAGATGTTGTGTTGAGCTATATCCTCTAGGACCCGTTGCATGTGTAAGGATAAAAAGATTGGAAAACAAATCTTCTTTAATTCATCTTCCCTATTGGGGTTTTTAGTCATTAATACCCGCAAACACGATTATATATTTAATATTCGTTGATAATGAATAGGATAAAATTTGTGTATCGTTTTGATTACCCTATAGTGCATTGATTTGTGTTCCAAAATTGTTTTTTATTCGTTTATGAAAGCAACCATCAATAGGCTATATCAAGTGTTTGTTCTTTCGTATTGTCACATCCAAGAAAGGAATTTCGATTAGAATTTTATTATTGATTGCATTTTTTGTTATGTTCTTTTAATACGTGTAAAACGAGGGAGCGTTCCATGAAAGGACTTGTCGGATGTTTTATCCGACACATTCTATTAAGTTACCATGGTAATAATGCCTCTCTCATCAAAATAAAAAAAATATTAGATGTGAGATCTTCCCGAATTGAAATTCTTGATGTACAATGCTTATCCTGGCATCGTTTTGTCTTCTTTTATGCCTTTATGTCTTATCGATATTTCTTCGTTTATTATCTTTTGTTTAACTTATCTGGCGACCGCTTTAACGATAATGTCATTCTGAATTTCAAGAGATAAAAACATGAAAAAGCGAATCATTCCTTGTATATGTAGTATCGTCATAATTGCACTCTAAATTAGATTATTTCATTCTTCATTTATCGTCAGCGGTTTTTGTTTTGATGAAGAATAGGTTAGTAATCCACACTCTCTATTTTTTTTTAAACCAGGGACCGTTCATAAAACTTGTATACAAAACAAATTTGCAATAAATGTTTTAAGCTACTGAAATCCTTCGAATTGATTGGCTGATGGTAAACTAGATAAAGGCATTGGGACTTTGTTGTTATAACATGTCTTTAAAAGACAGACAGAGCCAAGAAATCAATCTTGTTGGATTGAAATTACGAAAACTATACGACATTAACTTTTTAAAATTTTAAAAATTGATCAATGATATAAACTTGCACAATTTTGTAAGATTGTGATTCCTAACCAATTTTTTATGTTGTGTCCCTGTATACATTTTACTTGGATTAATTTCGAATCGTAGACATGGAGATTCTTCATTTATTAATCATTACGTGAAAAAAATGGATTTACGACAATATGAAGACTGAAAATCATTTTTAAAATTCTGATAAAATGAATACATTAAACGAGAAATGTCACGCGTAAACAGTGTAAAAGTATATCATAAGAGAAAAGAGACAAATCTGAAAGATACCGTTCCAGGACAAATCACCTGTGCAAGGTGTCCTGGATGTTGCCGTTTTTTTGGTATGAGGCGCATACTTATTTCGGCAAGACTCGCCCTTCGGCGCGCTCTCACAGAAATTGGGATGGTATCCTCTAGAGGACTTTTTCCAAGCGAGAATCGTAACGAGGAGAGTCATCCTGACGGGGAAGTCGTCCTGCTACTGTATTTGATTTTAAGTTCATTCTCTGTTTCGTATTTTTTAATTAACCTAAACTGATAATCGAATTATCATAAAAATTGTTACCCTTTTAACGCTCACTTACACTAAAAAAAACAGATACGCCAAAATAACCAATGCCCTGTTGAATATGAGTCAAACCGTAAAAACTTGTCAAAATCAATCAATTTATTATTTCGAATCCAACAGACTTTTCGGTGATATTGACCTATTGTTGTCGGTCGGAAATATATTCACCAAAAGATTGGTTACAAAGATGAGTGTACACATGAGGCTAACCTTAAGAAATGTCAAAGAATAGTTTAAGCTTTCAACAAGTTGCATTATATTAGATATTCGATACATTCATACCTTTTTTTTACTGACATGCCCTGATCCTATTATCTGATTAATTTGTAGCTACTTTCGGATTAGCCTATTTCATGTAATTAGGTTAATGGATATTCATCAAAATCTAGGAAATGCATTCAGCAAGGGCATTAGTTTTATTTGATTTGTAAATAAGGAAAATACGATTGATTGTTGTTTTCAGGGAACAGAAAGTAATAACGCAAAAGTTTTTGTTCGACATCGAAGGTGACATACTGAGGACATGTTCCCTCTATTCAATCAAAATAAACGAATCATCTACTCTAAATCTCGTATCTACGTGGCGAATATGATTTTGAACAGTGAATGTTCATGTTAGAAGTGTTTGAATCCATGAAATCTATTAAGGATCTGCAGAAACATAATTGTAGAGAGGGGAGTAGAGAAAGAGGGAGCGAAAAAGAGAAAGCAGCACGACAAGTGACATTTTTGGCGCGCAATCCCCGCCACAAGCTAAGATCATTTCCCGCGTAAAACCTTTAGAGCAGACGATAGCTACTTTTTAGGGAATCGTCACTTTTGACAGAATTCCGAGCTCCTACTCTCTTCTTAGAGTTCAATATCATGAAATTGACCACAAAAGGAGGAGAAGCAACACCGGGGCAGAAATGCAAATGGGATTAGGGCCATGTATCTTCTTTGCGGCTGAGGATATAGTCTGTGCCCGGAGCTTGAATGAATTTGGAGAGTAATTTATGGCTTGGGTTAGAAACAAAAGAAAGGTATAACAGGGCGATCCAAGATGGCCCCAGGTGTCCCGTCGTCCAATTGCATATTTGTGTACATGGCTGCTGCATTTAAAGGACTGGATTTAAATGTATAATGTGAAAGCCCTCGGGGTATAAGGACGTTTAGATACCATCCTCGATATCAGATCTTTCTTCTGTTTTTGTCAGTTTATTTCTTTCTTCCTTTCCCTCTCAATTATTACATTTAATTTCTTCTTCCCCCTTTTTTGTATATCTATCTATCTCTCTCTCTCTCTCTCTGTTCTCTATCTCTCTCTTTCCCTCTCCTTCTACATTCATCTCTTTGCTCTTGTTTTTACCCACTGTGATAAATTCATATATTTGACTGTTTTTTTTCTGTTCCACCAGCTCAACTCTTAGGTAAAATATGTCTCAATGAAAGAAAATACGGGAAAGTTTGCGTTAAAATATAACATGTTGGCTTATACCCGGGACTGAACGACTCCCCTGGGTGGGAAGGCGATGCCGAGCGGAGCAGCGGGGTCATGCAACGCGGGATGCTCCCCGATCATGCACCGTTCACGATTCGTTCAACCCAAGAAGGGAGATGAATTCGAGAGGTGGGCTTCTGTTCTGTTTGCCACGGTCTAATTTCCAACAAGATACACACCCGTATTTTCTTTCTTACATCCCTGTCTCTCCAAGCTATCAAACACCAAGAGGGATGAAAATTTGTATAAGAGAGAAAACGGAGAGCGAGTCGAATGTAAAGCTAGTGGAAATTACATCTTGTGGTGATACTTAGTCCAGAGGCGACGATAATTGCAAACAATAATTTGGAGATTGAGTTTCCTACATCTGGTGATTGCTCATGTCAAGTGCACATCGAATGACAAATAGTCTCCCAAAACCCTCTTCGCTTTCTCTCTTCATTTCTCCTTGCGTATTTCTTTTCCCGCCAATTTGTTCATCTCCTAATACCAACAAATCCATGAAGCAAACACTAAGAATGTTTCAACTGTAGCTTCCCTCTCTCACTCCGCGCCTGTGATCTATCTACCGCAAAATTGTATCTGATTGTATTGATATTTGTATTGATGCCTTAAGTTTACGGTCATCATCATGTTTCTCTTTAGAGTAAAGGGGGAAAGTTCGAACGATTTTCCACGGACGCCGAAACACTTCCCGCGCAAATTTAGGAATTCGATTGAACATTTTCTGACCGAATTATTCCAGATTCAGCCTGATTCAGATTTGCATTATATAGATTTTCCCTTTCGCTTTTTGAAATGAGATTTTCGAATCGATAGGCCCTGGTCGGCCTCGATATGATTAATATCGATTTACCTCTAATTTATGTTTTGGGACAAAATCAGCTCATTTCGTTTCATTAATAAAAACTTTTCTTAATCGAAACATTCAGAAATGGTAGCACCTTTCATACAATCAACTGATACAAAGTTAAAGTCTGTGTGAGAATTTATTTATACATTTTTAGCTCAATTTTCCTATCTCTCAAGTTATCTAACATATTCCATAACCCCTCTCTCCCTGGATTTTATTTTATTGAAATCTAGCTGATTAACAATATATTTTGCTAAGTTTTAAACAGATTTAGTAGATACACATATGCTATCTCCTTAATATCTTTAAAGAAAATTGTTTTTTTTAAATTGGGGAGAGAAGGTTATTAGAATGTCAGTTGATCATTATTTTGAGAAAAAAGGAAAAAATCGTCTTTGAAAATTTCCCCAAACATTCTCTTATCCTTAAAACTCGGTGTGTTTTTTTTCAGTCATATAAACATGGAAATTTCTTTCTTCCACTGTTGAAGGAAAGAGTCATATACAGTAATTGCTTTTGTCTCACCGATATGGAAAAAATGAAAAGTTATGGGTTTTCATATTCGAGGTATTCAATTCCTCATTTTATTTTTACCGTTTATAATCTCCTAGGATGTGCGGTACAAACATCGACCCCTCTCAAAGGGATTATCACCGTCCGCTAAAACCAATTAACACCCTGTTAATTCGTTATAGGTGTACGATATCACCACCGTAATCCACTAAGCGATGGTTTTTAATTGTGGTTTAATTCGTAATGGCCCTCGGCGACGCCCCTATCGTCGACGACGGAATAAGGCAACCAGAAGAAATAAAACACCTCCTCCCTACATGCCCTATGTCTTTCCGTAATCGAACCCCTAAGTCCGGCAACGAGGGTTGTTCCATGGACATAGTTATCCTTACGGAATAATCATTTTTTTCTTTCTCTTAATCCGCCTGCAGATTTTTTTGCTCCAAGCGCGACCTTAACCAGATCAGTCCTGTGCCTTGGAAACACTGGTGCTTGGGGAAAATTCGTTCTCAAATACAAACTATATGTAGAGCGGTAAAATTGTGCTTGAGGATACGATATTGAATTGGAACGCAATTTGATTATCGATCGTAATCGATACAACATGAAAATGGAATTATGGGATTGTGTTATACCTACTGATAGCCGTAATTTGTTGTTATTATTGAATTTCAGGAAATTTTTGCCACGGAGAGGTTATTATCCATAGTTTAATGCGGAGGAATAGTTCGGGCGTCTTGTTATGTTTAAATCTCGAAAATATAAGTTTATAGGCCAATCGCATTTAAGGATATACATTTGTTTTCTCATTCCTTTGAGCATACTAACCCCCCCCCCCCTCTCTCTCTATCTCTCTCTCTCTCTTTCTTTCTTTTTCATTTTCAGTTTCCCATTCCCATTATTTATATCAAATCCCTGTATTGATTTATTCATGAATTTTGTTCTTTTCTTTAATTTTCATTAATTCATTTCATTCATTTAATCAAACTCTCTTTCATTCATACGGTCATCCATCCATCCATCTATCCACCCACCAACCCACCCATCCATCCATCCATTCATTTATTCCTTTTCTTTCATGTTTTTGTATATATTTGCCAATAAGGACTCTCTTGTGGAACAACAAAAATGTTCGTAATTGCGAATATTCAGGGGAGGGATAAAACTTTAAAGTATGACAAGGAGGAGCAAAATAAAATACTTCATTTTCATTTTTTTCAGTTCAGTTTGGTTTATTTTTCATATCTCACAAAATATAAAATAGACTGTGACGTCCATCGCAAAAAGATAAATCATTACAATACATCGCAACGATTCGATTTGAATAATAACATTTAAAAGTTCCAGATTGGAGACATATCAATAGAATGAGAATATGAAGGGTAAACTATAGTAATAGATTAAAATTAATGTCAATTTTTATAATATCAATATGTTACCACAAAAAAGAAACGAAAGGGAGAGAGAGTAAAAAAAGAAGAAGAAAGAAATACCTAAAAAGAAAGAGAGAAACAGGAAAAAAATAAGGGTAGAGTGACAATAGTTAGATGGAACATTAGGGAACCGAGGGGTATCATTCAGATATTTGTTTGAAATATAAGTTTCCAATTTACGTTTAAAAGTATATATAAGGAAATTGAATTTTTAAGGTCAGTTTGTAGATCATTGAAAATAATGAACATATGACAATAATTGTGTTATGTAAAAAAGCAGTACGAGTATGTGGAAGATGAATAATAATGACTTTGACGAGTGGGATAATTATGAATCTCGTCATTCCTTCTAAATACATGAAATAAAGAAGAAAGAGTGGTAGGCAATTCTTTTCTTGAGAGTTGAAACATAAATATTCCAAGATTAAATGTATAAAGATCATGGATTTGTAAAACATTACATGAATTAAAGAGTGCTTTAGAATGAGCCCGGAAACTTGTATTATTAATGATTCTTAGTAATCTTTATTTCCATAAGAATTTTTTTTTATTAATATGAAGTTTAGAACTGTTCCCCCAAGAAAGGATACCATAATTTGAGTACTACAATATATTAGAGTGGAGTATAAACATGGCAAGAGAAGGGTGGGAAAAGATGACTTAAGTTTACAAATGACGCCAGTATTTCTTGATATAAGCTTACTGTGATTAATGTGAGAGTTCCAAGTTAATTTGCTGTCGATATATACTCCAAGAAATTTTGTCGTGCTGTCAACCTTTGCAAGAGGTGTGTTGTTAAAAAAAATCAGGTCCGGGTAAATTAGTGATCTTATTACTGAATAAAATATAATTTGATTTAATGATGTTAAGAGATAATTGAATGGATTCAGAGAAGTACGTAAAATATTTTGTGGATTTTTGTTAGAGAGGAATTTATTGGAGTCATCTGCAAACAGAAAGAATGAAAGAACATTTGAACAAATTTGAAAATCATTAATGTAATGAGAAATAATAAATATTTACATCATAGAATAAAAACAAACATTTATTCTTTAATTTTCAAATCGCCGATACTCCACAAACCGATTTCCCGATTTTAATCGCTCAGCATCACTCGTCAGAAACCAATAACACTACGTTATCGGGTCCTTTGCCCTCATAAACCGTTACGAAAATGGAGAGTGTAGTTTTTCTGCCTTCAAAATATTTCACGGTCGCTGGCTCCACCTCTCCACAAACCTCCACAGCTGCATATTTATAGAGAATAATGTCGTAGAAGAAGGGTGCAAACCACCCCCGCCCCCAGCCCACCCTAAAAAAGTAAGGAAAAAGATATTGATCAGTATATACAATGAAATGTAATGAAATTATAGATAAATAAAAGAATTGAATAAAAAACAAGAGTATAAAATGAGGATATGAAGGGTAAACTATTAAAAAGCAGAGCTTGTAATTTACAGTTTCCCTAATAGTAAAGTATTATCATTTTGTTTAATATCAATGTATTACCAAAAAAGAAAGAGAGAGTGAGAGAGAGAGAAAAAAAACAGAAAAATACCTAAAAAGGAAGAGAGAAACAGGAAAAAGGATAGGGTAGACAGGTAATAGTTATAAATGAATGTAACCATACTTTGATTGGATTCCATTCGAATGAACCACCCTCTTTTATTTTCTCCGTTCATTTACTTCATCAATTATATTATATTAATAATAACATTAACTTTGAAAGCCTTATACATCATGTTGAACCGCCCCCCCCCCCCCGCTTAGCCACCAGCTGGCGATTACACCCCGAAAATAAAACGTGACAGAACAGACTTTTGTACTTTTGCAGACACCATTATGTTTCTTATGTCAGTTAAGAGATTTTTGAAGATTGAAGATGGCCATTTTATAGGAGAAATACGCACCTATAAATCCCGTACTTGGACAAGCTGACTCACAAGACAAGCAAATGCCTCGTTTTATTGTATACCTTCAAAGTGGGAATATCTGGCTTTTAAGTTCTGTTTTACAGGTATATAAACGAAAAAAAAAAACATCTAATGACAAATCGATATGTCTAAAAAAAGAAAATTGGAACATTAAACACCAATATCAACGAAAACTAATTCACTACTCAATATTATTCTAACATGCTTTCCCAGGGAACTTTTTTTTCTTCATTTTTATGGATAATAAGTGCACCATCAGGTTCGAGGGTAATCCTCTTTGTCTTGAAAACCATCTTTGTGGAATCTTCTCTCATTCCAGGCACGAAGAGGAAACATTAAGACGCGCGGAATCTTTATGAATATCATCATCATCATCATTGCTCACTAATATCATCTTGGTCCCTTTCTTCTCGACCGCCGTATTGCATCGTTATTCGTTCACATGCGCACCCCCCCCCCCCCTCCTACATCAGTACCCAATGTGAACACTTGCCAAAGTTCGGAGATCGGGACTGTTCACATTCAAGTATTAAACTGGACTCAAAGTTGGCGATATATACCAGGGTTTTTTTATTTGACATGTACATTTTGTTTATTGTTAAATCATATGTATGCATTCTTTCGTGACTTTTATCCTTCCATTCATTCGCTCACTCATTTATTAATTCCTTATTTAATTCATTTATCTATTTATTTATTCATTCATCCATTAATTGAGCTATTCATTAATTAATAGCTTTCATTGGTAATTGCATTCATTTATTTATGATATTACGAATTATCCCCTTGTATATTCATTTGTTTTTCAGTCAATCTTTTATGTACTTATTCATTCATTCATTCATTCAGTTCGTTGGTTATATTCTGGTTATCATATTATTGGTCATTATATGTACAAGCTTATATCCATCCCTTTATATTCATTTGTTTCTCATATCAATTCTTTTATCCATTAATTCGTTCATTCATTTTCAAGTCCTCTATTGTATTCAGTTCATGTTACAATAATTATCTTCACATCCCTTTGATAGACTTTCATTTAAAACACAAGAAAGAATCAAGCTCCTGACTGCCTAACGCAGGTAGAAATTAACTTCCACACAAATACCCCTCCGCAATTACCCAGAAACAACATCGCCTCTTTATGCATTTAAGTTTTGTATGTGAATTGCCCCTACATGCCACTTCTTCATAAGATGTAGAAGTATATCACGGCATACCCCACCCCACCCCTCCCCTCACCCTCTCAGACAAGGATGCATAGTAAAAGATATCCACTGCTTTTTACCTTTCTCGAAGAGGCTATTAGTCTTCATTTGGAGAAGGGGGCGATAGTGCAGATTTATTTGAAACTTAATGGACCATTGCTCTGTAAATGGCGGCCACATATCATAGCCGAACTGTACAACAAGGACAAACTGTGTTTCTCGATCGGGCCATTTGAGACACATCAATACTTGATTAGGAAATACGTGCTTACATTTTGAAGTGCATTAGAACGCCAAAAGACCCCAATTCTTTATCAAAATTATCAAATATTACTTTTTCTTTGGTAAATCATTTGCTATATTATAGATCGATTACCAGTCAAGTCTAAAAAAATAGCATGAAGGTCGAACATTTTGTTGATTTATTCAATAAATCATTTAACTATTTTATTTACTTACTGTCCAACCAATTTGTGGCAGTATTTTACCCAATGCGATAGCATAATGTGTCCAGTAAGATTAAAGAATAAGCAGCAATTACTTCAGAATGGGCAACATTTTCATCACACTGGATAAATAAAAAATGCCCAAAAGAAGTGCCCAATGTTGGTTGGACACATAATTACCTTCATGGAGCATGTTTACTCAATATTTATGTATATTAGAGTGAAGTATAGTTAGTTGGTAATTCAATTTTCCATAAATAAAAACATGTATCCAATATAAAAACAAAAAAAATATACATAAATGCTTGAAATGGAGAAAAATTTCAAAAACAGGATATCTTAAGAAGAAGAAAATCTTGTTAAATAAACTAAGTGACTGTTGTAAATAAATGGAATGCTTAAAACCTTGTAAACCGTGCATTAAATGTTGTAGCTTTTGAGGAAGGTTATATAATATTCAGATCCCCTCTTAGGAGGGAGCTATATATCATATTCATCTTGGAGTTGAGAAAATATGAAAATAGATGTTTATCACTGAAGCAAATGAATACAGACATGACAGAAATAGCTTAAGAAATTAAATACGACACATTATAAAACATCGATTGTTGGTCTATTTTCTGTTATTTTGTTTATTGGTGTAGTGCTTTTTGGAACACCGTATAAGACAAGAAAACTTGATTCTTATTTCAGGTAAGGTAGAAGTCGTTGACTGCATGTCTCTGCGGCTGTTTACTTGAAATCCTATATTCAGACATAATCCCCATCATCATCTTGAAATCCCCAACATCTCCTTTTTTATTCCTAATCATTCCTTGGGTCGGAAATGCGAAAAGGGGCACTTAGCACGTGGGGCGGAAACCCGTCTATTCTGCACGGGAATAGGGCGGACAATCCGAGACAGACAACAGCGCTTCTGGTTTAGGAATCCGCCGGAAAGTTATATATGGGAAAGCAAGACGAGAAGACGGCTGGAGTGTTGGAATGGGTTCGGAACGTCTCCCAAGTGTTTCGTCGAGTCGTGACAACGGTTTTCATTTCCATAGCCCCCACTGGAGGGTCCTCCAAGCCGGCTTTATCGGGCCACTTTATCGTGCTTTGGGACATCTTGATAAAGTCCTATAGTCGCACGTTTACATCCTACCCCCAACATCAGGTGAAAGGTGATGTATTCGTAGCTAAGATCGAGGAGAAGGGGGGGGGGGTAATGATGGGTCAGTTGGTTGGGAGGGGGAGGGGTCTTTTCATGGTGGTTTCATATTGCATTGCAGTTATTTTGTCTTTACAGGGGTGTTGGGGGTATTAATGCGACCTTGTTAAGAATCGTATCGCAGCCGTCACAACACCGTGCTTTATTAATTGGATAGTGATTGTATTCCCTACATCTGTAAGTATTGTCTGTTTGGGATATTTTGTTTCATAATTTACTGGTAAGGATGCAAGTCAAAAGGAGTGCTCCATGGCAATCCAATATTCTTCAACTTCTGAAGGCCACTACACACCTAACGATTCATCTGCGACTTGATTTTGGCCTAAAACGTAATAAAATTCGATCTAATATTGAGACGTGGAACATCCTATTGTGTAAAGTTCTAAATAATTATCGTACAAATGATTATGTTCAAATCTGTGACTATGGCACAGCTCTTATTAGAATGAAGCGAATTGAATGTCTAGTCATAATGACGTCATAGCAATCGCATGATTGGCTACCAATTTGAAACCGATTCGGCCTTTACTCCAAAATCTATGCTTGCAGTCATCCAAATTTGGTATATTAGTATTCTTACAGGGAATACCTCAAATAAAAAGATACTTTTCATTCGCATTTCCAGAAAAAGAGCAAAATGCGATTTGTTCCAAAATCGGATCGTGGACCAGCCGTATGGTGTTCGGTGGCATAACATCTGCTTACTTGTCATGCCGGTGCCTTCGCATTTCTTCCACTGTTTTGAGAATTTTAATAATACTTAGGCCGATATTTCATTCATTTCCATATACCCTTCCCAAATTGTAAATTATTTCCATAATAATTATAATGATATCCGACTTTCATATATCGGTTAAAACAGGTTAATTGTATTTTGAAGCGACGTTTCTTTACAATGCTTAGCACCACTGGCCCACGTGCAGGGGCGTCGATCCATTTTTCAGATTCGGGGGGGGGGGCAAAATCATAAAGTGAAACAACGTTCCATAGGCGCTCGATCACACAAAACAAACAAACCCGCACACACACACATACATAGGCATATATATATATATATGTGTGTGTGTGTGTGTGTGTGTGTGTGTGTGTGTGGTGTGTGTATGTGACTCATGAGAAAGAGACACATATCTCACCAACAAATCAATCAACAAATTCATGCGAGTGCTAAGAGCGAGCTGAAATTCCTTCATATCCTGACCTGAAAGCTTGATGATCTAAGCATTTTGGGTACCAGTGATTAAGATCGGTATCTAAAAACAATAGATGCGAGCGCGAAGCGCGTGCCGAAAATTTTGATATTTTGATCTGAAAAAAATTGATTTAAATGGACGTTTTTAATAAAGAACAAGATATATACCCAACAAAAAATTATTGCAAATCGAAGCGGGAGTTCTTTTGAGGTTTTTAACTGAAAACGGGACATGAAAAAGCGGACATTATGAGCACGATTATAAATGAAGAACGAGTTTTGTATATCAATCTCGCTTGCTGATTTGTGTGTAACATTACAATCTTATTTTACTTTTGCACATGCGGAATTATTGGGGGGCAAAACGATATGTTTGCCCCCAAATATTTTCATTGGTGGGGCGATCGCCCCCCTGCCGCCCCCAAGGATCGACGCCTCTGCCCACGTTACAAAATGTTTGCATACAAGGGCGTCCGTCAACCGGTTCTGAAAGTTGGGAGGTGCCACTAGCTATAGGGAACATAAATATTAGTGACTGAGTCCGAGCGCTCGAAGCGAGCGGCGTTTGCGAGTGAGTGTGGGACGATTCCTTACTTGAATAAATGCAATTTTTGTGCATATTTACCTGGTCTTTTGTCTGAAAAGTGGGGGACCTATCAGCGAGGAAACGAAATGTCCAAGCCCGAGGTCGCAAAGCGAGCGAGGTTGGGGAGCGGGGGAGGGGTAGCCGGCTTTCTTCATTTCTTACTTGAAATGATGCAACTTTGTTCATTTTACAGGGTCATCTTTCCAATCAAATTTGTCTTTCTTTCAAGGAGCAGAGCAACTATGAGGACACCTTTCATGAAAGAAAGGTGAAGGAGGCAAATGATGTGACGTCCTCCACACTGGTACATTATTGTTATTTTGGATAAAAAGTAATTTTGAAGTATGGTGAAATTATAACAAAAAGTTCCTGCTTTATCTTTGTAATTAATTTATTTCTGCTATGATAAAATGTTTTATGACGTATTTACATTATCTCGAAATAAATTGCACATTGCCATATTTGGTGCTTGTGACATGAACGCATATTGGTCTTAAACTACTGGCGTATTGTTTGTATAATAATCATATCGAACAACTCAGACCCCCCCCCCCCGGAAAAGGGATAAACTACCTTCGGGGACATTTCCTCAATCGATCTCATTTTTAACGCCGATAACTTCAAATCATCCGGGTATCATTTTCCCACTTTAAGAAGAAGAGCTATTGCTGTATGGGGGGTCATCTGTCTTATTTGCTTTTGATTTTGTGGAAGTGCTTTAATAATACATCTGTCGGTATATTGCTGGAAGGGTTTTATTTGATTGGGGTGAGTTTCTTTAACTTTCCCCCAGTCGAAAAGGGATATCATGTTCGCTCGATTTTACTGAGATCAAATCTGTTTGGCCGTTGGTATCACGGTCCAACGAATTTTTTAATGAGACATTCTTTAAGAGTTGCTGCTTGTATCATAATGCGAAATCACCAACAGTTGTCTGGGAGAAATGTATTGATGATGATTTATCTTTGTGATTCATACTCGATGGAAATGATTTAGATTATAGTCATCGTCATGATCGGTATTACCAAAACAATCATCATCATCATCGCAATCATCATCATCATTATCATCATCATCATCATCATCGCAATCATCATCAGCATCAGCATCATCATCATTATCGTTCAAATCTCACAAACACGTCTGCCTGCCTATTAAGCAGAATATGGGCATGGTTCAGCGAATTATTACACTCTTTGACATTTACATTACATTTTGATATAAAAATGTTTTTTAATAAAAATTAAATTGCATATATATATAGCCTATAAAGGCTGAATAAGGCTTGTTCTACATTGTTTTTCATTGTAGATGTACATATACAATACCGTGACTACCATTCCCGATCGAGGCAATTTGGATTACCTATATTTCCCAAGCAAAGCTGAGAGAAGATAGCGTATACATTAAGATTTCCAAAGATATTTGTCAGAAATCTATAAGTAATTTTAAAGTCCGCACAGCCTTGAAGGTATTTTTTGCTTGATGTTTTACCTTAAAACTATCAGACAATAGAGAGAAAAAAAAATGCAAATTCATTATGAAAAATATAAAGGCTTAAAACTGCAAGACTATGTTATACATAAATGTCTGCCTGGGCCCCGTTGCACAAAAGTTACCATTATGGTACACATTTAAAATGTCGGGCAACATACTGTCCACTGTGTTGTGTCATGTATGTTGGTAAATATATATATATATATATATATATATATATAATCATAAAAAGTATAATAATCATAAAAAGTATAGTAAATGCCGTAGAAATAAAATCATAGATTTTAAAAGGAGCATAGCTCTAAAAAATATATATATACAGTGCGTATCAAAAAAAGTTTACACTTTGAAAAAGCCCTGGGAATTAAAAAATATATAAGATGTGGGCAATTTTTCCACATATAACCTTGGGTTTGGGTCTCATCTATCCGATGAAAGTAAAAGTTTTGACAGAATGTTACACTTGAGTGAACACTGTCCATTTTTGTAAAGCTCGCAGAAATCTGTTTGCGCAGAAATGCTCGTTTTCACGCTGTGTCTAGGGGAAAGGGCGAAATCAAACCTACCCTGCGAAACATTTTTCACACATTTCCCTTGCACTTTTAGTCAATTGAAGTAAAACGGAAACATTCAAGCATTTTGAAACAACTTTGTCACCCAAATCGAAATTTCAACACTTAGTTAGCACAACCTTCACCCTTTTTGTGCCAGCTGGATCTGAGGACATAACTGACATAAACAAAAGTTTATGTCAGACATCTCCAGCATTTTTTCACTAAGTTTTTATCATTTAAAGTGGGTTTGCATTTCATTATTCATTAAATACTTGTTTCTCCACACTTTTCTTAAGCTTGCAATAATTAACAAAATGAAAATCAAGCCTAAGCCATTTCATGTAAATCACAGCTCAGTGTAAAGCAAATATCGTCCCGATGGCCTCGGTGTGTGGGGGAGTGGGGTGGGGCGAAATACACTCTTCGAAGTGTTTTGGGCAAGGAAAAAAGTCAAAAAAGGTAAAAGATATCTTCAAATCAATTTTACTAGCGAAATTCCACATGTTCTTCATTATTATGGTCTACTTTTATTCGCATAATCATTTCAAAGTTCTGCGCAAATCATTTTTCACTAACTTTTCAAAAGTAAGTGGTGCTCATTCAAGCGGAAATATTTTTCGACAGTTATATCGTCATTTGCTTAAATGGATCTGTACCAGTGTTAAAATGTGGAAAAATCTTCAGGATATTACAAATGTGTTAGTTTACAGGATTTTTTCAAAGTGTAAACTTTTTTTTGATACGCACTGTATATATATATATATATATATATATATATATATATATATATATATTATGGGCAATTATTATCCATCTGAGCAAATTTATTACCCAATTATTATTTTTTTCATTTCTGGACAGATTTTAACCGATAGTTGTGTGGACAGTATGTGGCCCAGTTACATTTTTTTTCGCCCAACGTTTTTAAGAGTGTAACTTTGCCATCTAATGGTAACTAACATGGAATCCTTTATTTTGATTGGCTGTTGAGTATCGTTACCATGGTAACTACCATTTGATGGCAAAGTTACCATAACTTTATGCAACGGGGGCTAGGTGGTTGAATATAACATTTTAACTCTCCTTTTGCACTTATATTTTTTTAAAGGGATTGTATTTCGCAAGAAGCTTATAGGGGATATAGTTATTTCCCGAGGGGAAAAATATAGCTTCGGAGGGAGTTGAAATATTATTTAATTAACAGGTAATATATGTTATAACATGATAATATTATAGTCGATAGTTGATTCGTAATGCCAATCGGAGTGTGCATTGGGTTTATGGTAAACTCGCAATGCTTGGAGTGGAACATTATACGGGGGACTTCTTGTCCAGCACGAACGAATGGTTTGTTGCCTGTCATGCTTGTGATATTGTACATTTTTGGGGGGCAAATGTGGACGCACGTACAGTATTTAAAAACAAGACAACATGACGAAGTGTCTCAACGGGTAACCAGACATGAATAAAGTTAATTTGTCCACAAATTTCCCCAGAGTTCGCCCCCTTTATTAATCGCTGCTGTTGAATCTCGACAACTATAAATCATTCCAAATCACTTTCCGTCCCTTCTCCCAACCAAAAAAAAAAAATCTTTATAACTGTCATGACCGATTGAGGCTACCAATCGACCTCGTGAACGGGCAACGTTACAAAAGACTCCTAGATTAATTTGATATTACTTGAAATTTTCGCAGAAATGCAAATAATGAATGAAAAAAGGAAAAGTTGGCAGACCAAATGCATCACCATCGATCTAAAGCAACACGTCCGAAGGCAAAATTATAAGTTTAAAGATTTAAATAAAAAAATATTCAGAGTCCTTGAAATCTTAGCTGTAAGCATCTGCAACTCTCAAGAAAAAAATCAATGTTTATAGAGAAAGTAACTTAATTTTTTTTTCTGAGAAATTTTATTCAAAATTAGCAAATTTTAGCCTTTTTTTATAAAAGAAAAAGATGTAGAGAATTGTATTCAGTCGAGATGAGGACAGATACGGGGTTGACCAGAGAACGGAAATGACGGGACTCCTATAATGAATAAATAAATGAATAGAAAAATGAATAAATAAGTAAGTACATAAACAAATAAATATCTGAATAGATGAATAAATGAAAAACCCATAAATGAATAAATAAACAAATAAATAAATTGATTAATAAATAAGTATATAAATGAAGAAAGAAAGAAAGAAAGAAAGAAGGAAGGAAGGAAGGAAGGAAGGAAGGAAAGAAAGAAAGAAAGAAAGAAAGAAAGAAATGAAAAGAAAGATTCCATGCTTGACATGCGTTATCATCATAATCATAATCCATATTTTATTGTTCGAAATATTTGACTGATCGAACATATTAAAGATATGGAATAATATGAAAATCCTATTCAAGCCATGAGTGAGGAATGGTAAAATCACGTGACAAAGATCGAATCCGGATTTTTTTCCTTGCGTATAAAAGAAATATAGAACCCTGTGACATGCATCCTCTTACATCGATCAAAACTTTAGCCCGTGTTTGGGCGCCTAAATGCAAATTTATTGCAGTCAGAAATTACGATATATCTCTGTGAGGGATTAAAAAGTACACCATAGCTTGAGGCAGGAAATCAGCATGCCTGCTAAATATGTGCATTCAAGATGGTACCCACGAAGTATGGTCACCCCTCTGTGCATTTCGATATCTCTCATCTTTATCTGTATTATAACTCTTCTTCAATTTCTGTTAACATCACAGAAATGTATCATCTCTTATTTTCAAAATACTTGTTTTATTTGGTTTAATTTCAAGCTATGGTGTTTTGTGAATGTAAAATCAATTACCTAGATTTCTTGTTTGCCTTGAATTGTAAATAAATATGTTTCTTTATGTACGTAGGCTAAATCCTTTCTGTAAACAGATCCCCTCCCCACGCACATGCGCTCACAAACGCACTTTTTTTCCAAAGAGGTGTGTGAATTCGAAATACAGATTTTTATCATTTTTTTCTTCTTGATTGTAAAATAAATTGAACGAATATAGACCTAATCCACTCCTTAATGAGCTGGAATCTTCACCAAATTTTGTGGATTTATTCAATTTGCTACTATCTCCCCTTATGCAATGATTTTTTTTTAAGTCGGGTGACTTACATTAGAACTTTGGATACGAAACTATACGACTCATGGTGATGGATGGGAGGGGCAGTCTTCCCTTAAAGCTATGCTTTATCAAGGGAACACAGGTATTAACGTTCGGGACTAAGTATTTAATACAAACATGATGTTATCAATGTTAGTTCATGAAACGAGTCTTTCTCCCTTTCTGTCTTCAACTACTCTCTCTCTCATCGCTCTCTCTCTCTCCCCCCTCTCTGCATGACTGTATGTCCTTCTCTGTAGTTCTGTATCTGAATGTACTTCATAAAACGCCATCTATCTGACATTCTCTCTCTCTCTTTCATGGCTCTGTTCCTATAATTTCTTACTACTTTCATCCGCCTCTCTCTCTCTCTCTTACGGTAGGACTATGAACCGATGATGAAGCGTAACATTGTATGAGTGCTCGGTGTAGACTCATCGAGGTCTCTGACTACCTCATCGCTTAATAGACCCAGACAGGGCGAAGAAAGACGTGTTTATAGCAACATTTGTTTCTGATCAGCCCCAGCACGAAACTCCAATATCATTCCTTCATAATAATCTCTCTCGTTTTCTCGATAATCGTCCGTTTCATGTTTGCCAGAATAAATATCAATCCAAGAGGGGTCTATGAGTAGTACAGGTATACAGCTTAACGAGAGTCAGGTGCGATATTATGTTATTTGCTGTCTCACCGGCAGTGGCGTATCCTTGGGGGCTCTTTAGATGCGCGCCCCTCTTTGGGGGCGACCCAACTGTATCGTAACTGGTGTATAGGTGGACTTTTTAAGGGGGATTCATATTTTAAACAAAATATTTGGGGCTGAATTTAGAGGTGAAATACACGTAGACAAAATTCAGACATAAAGTCTGAAAGTCTTCTATACCAGCAATGGCGATGGGTAATGTATGTAGTGAGAATAGTTATGAGTATTGTCATTTTGGGATGTAATTTTATCAGGTTCGGATCCAGATGGGAGCATACCCTTTTGGGACTAAAGTTCTACGTAACAAATACCCCAAAGACGAGAAGTGCCCCCTCCCTTGTAAGGTGTATGTCTACACCCATGCAATAGCAAAACAGTGCTATGTTAGTTCCATTAGAATTTTTGAGTGTATCTTGTAAAACAGTATTATTTCTACGTTAAGGACATAAAAACAAACTACGAAAATATATGCATGCTTTTCAAAACTTTGTTTCCCGTTTAACACATTTGCATTTACTGTATTGCTATGATTGATGACCACTCCACATGCATTCTGCATAAGTTTTCGTTAGATTCTCCATGGATTATGCCTACTCTTTTTAAGGATTACAATAACACTGAAATAAATCTTGTCGTCAAAAGAAAGTAATTCATGATATATTTTACAGCATGTCATTGGAATGATAAGACTCTGAAGAGCTATTGAGAATAAATATTACATGTGGATTTGTTAATTCATCCTACATCATTCATAAATGACTTATTTGTGATTGCCTCAGTGTAATATCATGAATATTGGAGGTTAGGCTGGGTACAGAGACAGATACAATAGAAGGGGATGGGGTGCAGGGCGTGCTTTGATGAGAACCCAAATAGAAGTAGAAGCACTTGCCGGACTTGGTTTTGGAAGAGTGGCATCTAGAGTTGCCACTAGGTGGCGGCATTGAACATAAAATTTTAAGGGGGACACGAAAAAGATTCACCGCGGCGTTAACAGCCCACCTCACCCCTCTCCGATCGCGAGCTCTCCCCCCCTACTTTCCCCCCTCCCTCACGCACACACACAGACACACCCACACACACATCCTCACACACATAGACATTCTATCCGTCTGAAAGACACTCATTTTATTTTATTAATTCTTCGCTCTATTCATTCGCGGCGGAAGCAAAAAAATTAGGGGGGTCCACCCAAAATTTTGGGATGGACACAGGTAAAAAATTTGACAAGCAAAGAAAAAAGTTATCAACAAAAGATTAAATCAAACTATCTATCAATCAATCAATCGATCAATTAGTTAAACAGTTTGAGTACCATAACACTTCAGCAATAAATAAATCAGCTGATTAATAAGTAAGTCAGAATATAATTAAGTAATCATCAATGAACCAATCGTTCGATTAGTTGTTCATAATGATATCAAATTACAAATTGTTACGTATCCATTGATCATTTGTTGAATCAATTGATTACAATAAACGATCATTAATCACTTCATCAAACAATTTATCAGTCAGGACAATCATTCATCACTTCACCAATCAATCAGTTGATCTAAATAACGATCATTTATCATTTCACAAATCAGTCAGTCAGTAATGAGAATGATGGTCATTAATAACTTAATAAATAAATCTAATAGTTGATTTGAATGGTAATCTTTATTTGCGTCAACAATCAATCAATTGGTTGCGCAGAATGATAACCATTTATCTTTTCTAATCAGTTGATCAGACCTCTTTGTGTGAAAAGCTTTGCATTTGTTCAGTTTTTATGTTTCCGTCAATATGATTTCTTTTTCTCTTTTTCTTTCCTGTAATACATGCATGTACGCATGGGTGTCGATCACGGGGGGGGATGGGGGGGATATATCCCCCCCAATATTTCAAGTGGGGGGATGGCCTGTATTATCATCCCCCCCAATAATTTAGGGTAAAAAATTATAATAATGATGATGAAAAAATGAAAAGTTTGATCATGATGATTATAGTATGCCATCAATCAATTTGTTTCCCTCGCAATTTGTGTATATTTTTATTAAATAAAAACAATCTTTTTCAGGACTATTAAACAGATGGGTGGAGGTTCAAGATGAAAAAGAATGAAATGTTCATGTATCTGATATTTTTTAACACATGACATAAAAGGACCCCAACGAAAATCAACTTTTGTTGATTGGGTGTTCCATCCTACCAGTGGTGAATAAATTAATTTAAATATCATTAACTCAAAAGGGTGGAAAAATAAACGGGAGTAAAAGGGTGGCAAGATAAATAAAGGAATGACGGTAAGCCCGATGGCGCACGAGAAGCCACACAGGTTGTAATTTGTGCTAGTCTTAATTGGTCCGAATCTGCATTTTATCATCATGCATTAAGAAGAATAAAGATATTGCCAGTCAGGTTAGATTTAAGAGAGAAGTTGTATACACAGAGGCGTCGATCCTGGGTGGGGGGGGGGACAGGGGGCGATCGCCCCACCAATGAAAATATTGGGGGGCAAACATATCGTTTTGCCCCCTCCCAATAATTCCGCATGTGCAACTAAAAAATAAAATAAGATTGTAATGCTACACTGAAATCAGCAAGCGAGATTGAGATACCAACTCGATCTTGATTTAAAATCATGCTCAAAATGTCTGCTTTTCAGATTGGAATATAAAAATTTTCAGCTCGCGCTTCGCGCTCGCATCATGTACCAAAACCCCATACTTTTCATGATTATATAGGTGAATATAATGTCCCGTTTTCAATTCTAAACCTCAAAAGAACTTTGATTTTGCAATAATCTTTTGTTGGATATATATCTTCCATTAAAATGTCCTTTTTTCCAGATCAAAATATCAAAATTTTCAGCTCGCGCTCGCATCTAGGCCTATTGTTCTTCTAGATACCCATCTTAATCATTGGTACCAAAAATGCTTAGAATATCAAGCTTTCAGGTCAGAATATAGAGAAATATCAGCTCGCTCTCTAGTGAGATACATGATCGACCCTCCTCATGAGTTACTACAAACAAACGTAAACAGGTACATTTTTCCTGTTTTCATGACATACTAAAAAATTTAGCTCGCGCTTCGCGCTCGCATTGTTGGTGAAGGTGAGATATGTGTCTCTTTCTCATGAGTTATATATATGTATACATATATATATTGTGATCGAGCGCCTTTGGAACGTTGATTCATAATTTTGCCCCCCCCCCCATCTGAAAAATGGATCGACGCCCCTGTGTATATATCATGCTCAATAAACAGATCACTATGTACATGGTCCAGTCAATTTTGTCATTTTTTCTCGGTATGAGTTTAGAATAGGCTTATACTTGTAACACAAATTGAATTTTCAAAAAAAATATACAAGTATAGTACACTACAACAATGAAGGAATTTCCAAGAACACCATGCATATTAACCACTCCCAAATGTCCTAACTTGTGATTTTATATAGTGGGGGTAATGTTGAAAGAAGAACAAGAACATTTGTGTCAATCATCCCCCCCAACCAAGAATACCGATCGACACCCATGCATGTACGCATATAGTAAGTCGACTATAATTTCTTCTTTTCCAAGGGGGATCCACAATTTTACAAGCTTTGCTTTTTAGTGGATCCCCCTCATTTCCATATCCATTTATGCTCTATATTATACTGTTTTTTTTTTACGAAGTAAGAATGCCCTTCTGTAAAATTGTATTTGATTTGTATTGTTTTATATGACTTTGTATTATGTTTTGAATGGAAATGAAATAAAAGAATTGAATTGAATTGAAAAAAAAAGATCATTCATCACCTCATCAATTAATGAGTCAGTCAATTAATCGATAAAAATGTTAATCGTTAATTACTTCATTAATCATTTGATCATGATAATAATCATTAATAACTTAATTATTCAATCCTATATGCCCTATATTTGCCAAAGTTTGTATGAATGATGATCATCAATAGCGTCACTAATCAATCAATCAATCAATCATTCAATCAATCAATCACTCAATCACTCAATCAATCAATCAATAACTCAATCAATCAATCAATAACTCAATCAATCAATAACTCAATCAATCAATCAATAACTCAATCAATCAGTAACTCAATCAATCAATCACTCATTCAATCAATCAATGAATCAATAACTCAATCAATCAATAACTCAATCAATCAATCAATAACTCAATCAATCAACCAACCAACCAACTAATTAAACACTCAGCCACTCAATTAGTTGATCAGAATGATGGAAGTTGATAATTTTATCAATTAATCATATTTATTTTTGCTCTCCAATTTCTTTAGAATGGGGGACCAATAATAAACTAGATTAAAATATCAATCCGATTGGTTTTAGATGTTAATCTATTCATCAGTCTATAAGTTCCGATTCGTCCCCCAACAACATATTTTTTTCAATTTCAATCCAATAAATTCAGAGAGTGAAAAGACATTATTTATCAACAAACAAACTTATTAAGACTTCAATTCCCACTGTATCATGGTATCGTGCGTTATTTAGGAAGTGCTGCGTGTAGGCTATCAGGGCCTGTATTCTAAAGTCTGGTTTAATTTACACACTAGTCTCAAATTGTGCTTTAACTATGGATAGCCAATTTTGACACTATAATCTCTAACAGGAGAGATTAATTTCGTTCGTACATTAAGGTATGCCCAATTCATTCGTAATTTTCTTGGAATGATTACTAAAAGATAATAAAAAAATAACAATAAAAAAATGAAAGATGATCAACATATCCAATGTAAATATTTTTGGCTTCCCATAATATTTTAATTGACACAATCACCACACTGCAAAAACTACGGTGTTAATCAACACCAGTCCGGAATCACCAAAGAAGTGTGAAAACAACACCGGTTTGGTTTTGGACTAATTCCAGATAGGCGTTTAGACAACACCAATGAGTGTTAAAACAGCATCGATTTAATTTCAAACCGGTATAGTTTTAACACTTCGCTGGTGTGGTCATATATAGATTCCGGACCGGTGTTAAATTAACATCGCAGTTTTTGCAGTGCAGAGAAGTATTGAAACAACACAAAATTTAAATCAAACCGATGCTGTTTTAACGCTAATTGGTGTTGTATAAACACCTTCCTGGTCAGTGGCGTACCTAGGATTTTCCACAGGGGGGGGGGGCAAATTCGTCCGCCAAAAAAATTGACAAGCAAAAAAAAGGTCTTCAACCACAAATAAAGGATTTCGTATAAAAAAAATTGACAAGCAAAAAACAAAGGTATTCAAGTTCCAAGGAGGGGACCACTTGTGGCTCGTCAGGGGGGGGGGCAGGGATACGACTTTTGCATGGGTTGTGACTCGTCGGGGGGCAGTCTGCTCTTCCCCCCCCCCCCTGTAGGTACGCTAATGCTCCTGGTGTTAGACCAAAACCAAACTGACCCTGGTGTTGTTTAACACTTCTCTGGTGTGGATATATAATTATAGATTCCGGGCCGGTGGTAAATCAACACCGGAGTTTTCGCAGGGCATATACAGTCATTCTTTACTGACAGGCTATACGCAGTCTGATAGAGAACTTGATAAAGGTTTATTTTCGCTTAACAAAAATGTAGAATAAAATTGAATTAAAAATAATTGAAAATTATTCAGTACATTACATAGATAAATCAATTTATTCCATAGTATTTATTCCCTGTTTACAAATTATTATAAAACTGTTGTAATTCAATTTGCAGTTCATACAAAACATTTATGATAATATGAAATCTTTTAAAAAAGAATACAATATTTTTATGTGCTTGCAGAAAAATTCCACAACATAATTATTGTTTCTTTCTACCTTTTATTTAAACAGAAAAATAAGGTTTGTCTTTCTGTCTGGAAATATACAATTCATGCACACCCTTGCCACGATTTTCCATCAGTCATCGGAACGTAGCCTGAACTCCACCGGGGAACTCTCCCGTGGGTCGCTTTCGACAACTCGATGTAAGACCCTATTGTTGAGCTGCCTGCCAACCGCACGATTTGGAGGACATAATAAATTGTATTTTATTCATGGGAATATAGCACTGGGAATTGAATGAATCCGGTAAGAAGAATGGATCTGGGTAGAAATATTCATTTAAGAGCTTGATGTATTGGTGTCGGACTTACGTGAATTTGTATAAGACTGTGAGAAAAAACACTTCTTCATGACAGTGAAATGTGACGCCGTGGTCCTATTATCAGGTTTGCTAAATTGAATTTGTAGATATTCAGATATTCAAAAATTATTGTCATGCTCAAAATAAAATGAAATTACATTGGCATAAAAATTATATTCCGGCTGTTGGTATACAAAGTGGATAGTCGAAAGAAGGAACACAAACCGTCACATCCCGCCGTACCGATATATAACGTCGTTAAACGTATATTTTATTCGATCTGTTTGAACAAAATATATAAAACAATAATAAGTCTTTGTTTACATAACTGATGTTCAGTGAATAGCATGTTAATAAATAAGATTGTTTTATCACACTGCATTTTGTTTCACGTGTAATTATTTCATTGTTTTTACACACGACACTCATTGTCTATTGTCCCTTAAAACAGTATAATCATGATTATCAAACCGAATTGTTATCGAAATTATTATTATAATTTACTGTCTGTTTGATCAAACTTGTCGAAAGAACAGAAACAATATCTGTAAAATTCTTGTAGCTTTGAATAATCACAACTTTCTTTAACTTAGTCAATTTCTTTTAGCTATGCACACGTTGATTTAAAATAACTTTACTTATCTTGCATATACTAGTATATAATTCAACTTAAATCATAACTAGTCTAGGCTTATATGCATTTGTTTCTAATTCTTTTCACAAACAGTAACAAGTGGCTATACTACATTAAATAATTCTTTTGCCAGCAATTAAAATACGACATGTACTTTTAGAGTAATAGCCAAATACTTTCTTAGTATACATCAATGAAGTTAAACATTCACTTGATTCTGAAATGATTTGATTTCAGATCAAAACTTGTTTTGATTTAGTGTCCATTATGTTTATCTGTTTATGTGAATAATATTCTTCTGTTATATCAAAATCATAATATCATTATTTTCCTTTTCATTAATTTCGCAAATAAGTTCTCAATACAAACATACAATTTTCACTTTCGTGGATCAACTCTTTCAATTAGCATAATTTATAATGAATCTAGACAAAAACTGAAAACCGGAAATCCGAAACCAGAACCGGGAACCGGGCCGAAAACCGGGTCAAAAACCTACACGCCCTGCTCTCATTCCTAAACAGGGCAAATCGAGACACTACAAATTGACTTTATTTAATTTATCTGACATATATGGAAAACATAAAGGATCTAATGAATTCAAAAACACTCTTTTCTGGCGGGACATAAAACCACGTTTAAATCACATTAAACAACAGAAAGTTTCCCCCAAACTGCGGAGGCCGATACTGGCGTCTGACTCCTGAACCTTTCAAAAATGGAGTGACACGTCAACGCACCTATGCACCGAACTTCACTAAGTGGACTTAATTTGCATAACAAAAATATCGTATGTCATTCTATACGGTGTCCTAAATAAATGAAGGGAAATAAATTCAAATAATTAAACGCTTTCAATATTGATATTATATAAATTCAAACATCTTTTCGCTGGCGAAACACAAAGGACAATATATAACATATATAGCATAACATTATATAGCATATGATAATGTTACCAGCTTTGATTGATAAAAAAAAGTTTTTAAAAATGACTATGAAGACGATAACTATGATGATGATGATGATGATGATGAATAAAAATGACAACCGTGGTATTGAATCAATGATGATAATAATTGTAATAATGATATCTAAGGTGATGGAATCACTTGATTATAACAACAATAAACCTATAGAATCATATGCAATAATCATTTGACGCTGAAAAAAATAACTGTATCCAAACAATCTTCATAATGACTGTATCGACTTGGTGACTTTTGGGGTCATCTATTCATAATTAGGTACAACGACTTTTTTCATCAGACGTTTATGCATGTACTGAAACAATCAATTTAAAAAAAATGGTATAATATTACAAAATCAGTTTGAATTTGATAGAATGATTGCACAGCAAATTTGTATGAAACCATGTTGAAAGAAAATTAAGTTCTACTGAATTCTAAATCAATCAATTGCAAATCAGTTGAATATAATGATGAGTGCAGAGGCCACCTATCACAAACAGAGCTGGAAACGGCAGCAACTGTTTCTCACTCCGCCAAGGGGAAATGGCCTCCAAGTCGAGGTCTCACAATGTTGTCGATTTTTTCAGATTTTTTTCTGACAAAAGGGGGTTCAACCTAATAAAAAAATGCGATCTCTAAAAAAAAATCAGACAGAACAATTAAGGGATACCCCTTCAACTTGAAGTGAATCGCATCTCCTAAATAGGGGATTCAAAGTGTGCATTTTAGGGGAAAATAGGGCACCCGCCCCTACGCCCCTCCGCGCTTACTTTCAATCAATGCAACGAGCTGTAAACATTACACTTCTCATCAGATACATCTCTACTCATCTGGGAGCGTCCTAGAACTGACATCTACATAATAGACAGAACATGACACCGACCAAAGAGTATGTAAACACCCATCGCCTTCCACAGGGGTGTAGTAGGTCATGATGGAGAGAGGGGGGGTGGGGATGGAGGGGACGGGCTTCAATCTCCAATCTCGTATGAATAATTTCCTTTGAAGACTATATCAATTATGAAAATATGATTTTATATACTTTTGCTGTCAATTTTCTAATCTCCGTATTATTTTCTTTGTTCATTTCTCCCCCCCCCACAAATTTCCTGCCCCTCACTCATCCAACCGCTTCACCGATGCCCATGTTATGCATCTCACCGACCCCCACTTTTCAAAGATGCGCTCCGAAACTACGCATCCGTTATCATCTATCTTACCATCGCATACCATTAATGCCAATGCTCTTCATTCATGTGTGTCTTCCAAACTATTTTCGACTCATGAATGGAATAGCGAGCATAGCCTTGATTATCGGCATGTCTATGCCCCGAGAATCCTCTGGTTCCCGTCTGGCTCTGGTGGAGTAGAGAGGCTACCGGGTCCCGTCTGGGGCTCTGGCGAGCTGCATTTCACGAAAAAAATTGTCACTTATTTCTGCTGACTGTCTGTGATAAGCTGCTGAAATCCTTGTCTGATTGGCTCAAATGCGTGTATCGGTCAAAATTCACTGACTAGTATAGCAGTAGTAGTAGTATAGTAGTAGTAGTAGTAATAGTAGTAGTAGTAGTAGTAGTAGTACCAGTAGTAGTAGTAGTACCAGTAGTAGTAGTAGTAGTAGTAGTAGTAGTAGTAGTAGTAGTAGTAGTGGTAGTATTAGTAGTAGTAGTAGTAGTAGTAGTAGTAGTAGTAGTAGTATAAGTAGTAGTAGTAGTAGTAGTAGTAGTAGTAGTAGTAGTAGTAGTAATAGTAGTAGTAGACTAGTAGTAGTAGTAGTAGTAGTAGTACCAGTAGTAGTAGTAGTAGTAGTAGTAGTAGTAGTAGTAGTAGTAGTGGTAGTATTAGTAGTAGTAGTAGTAGTAGTAGTAGTAGTAGTAGTAGTAGTAGTAGTAATAGTAGTAGTAGTATAAGTAGTAGTAGTAGTAGTAGTAGTAGTAGTAGTAGTAGTAGTAGTAGTAGTAGTAGTAGTACTAGTAGTAGACTAGTAGTAGTAGTAGTAGTAGTAATAGTAGTAGTAGTATAAGTAGTAGTAGTAGTAGTAGTAGTAGTAGTAGTAGTAGTAGTAGTAGTAGTAGTAGTAGTAGTAGTAGTAGTAGTAGTAGTAGTAGCAGCAGCAACAGTAGTTGTCTCGTAGGTCGAAATAGCAGAAATAAAAGTATTGGCTGTTGTTGTTTTTGTCTTTGTTGTTGTATGAAAACCAAGGAAGCGGTGAAAGTTTTATACACAGCTTTCCAATTTTAACTAAAGCATGTATAACTGGAGTAGTTTATCCATGCTCTCACATCGAAAATAACAACTACAAATTAGGTCAGCATAAATGATCAATCTGTCAAAGTCTTTAACGAAAGATCCTTCATTCCCTATTTTCCCCAAACCACAATCATCCTTTCTTTTGTTTTCTAGAATATAATAATATCATATTGCTCCCATAATGGAAACTATGAGTGCCTAACTCTAAACGCACTTCACGTTGAAATATATTGCACGCAGTAGACCACGGTCAAGTTTAAACGAATTGATCTTCAATCACTCCAACATAGCACTCTCTACACCTGTTAAACGTTCCTCAAAATAAAAAAGAAAATGGTATCACAAGCAGCAATAAAATACCCCACAAAAAGAATGGAATAATTTACTAGTGGTAATATCATTTTCTTGTGATGGAGAATATGAATGATTTCTTTGAAGAGTCTGGGGTTCAAAGGCGGATTATGTTTTCAAGGATTTTTAGAAAACTTTTGTTTTTTAAATAACAAATTTCAGCTTTCTATTATTTTGGTGTTTTCTTCTTTCATTCGAATAGATAAGTGATGTCAAGTCATTATTTCGTATTGTATATGTATTGTACACTTACACATTACACCGTTAATTATTATATGTAATATTAATTTGTATATGATAATGTTTTAACAATAATATATTGTTAATAACAACAAAATATTGATAATATCAATATTAACTTTTTTCTATTATTATCATGTATACTAAGAGTTGGTGTCTTTTACTTTGTACATTTTATAATGGCACGGCCCCAATGTAAATCAGACTATGTATCTGTTTGGGTTTTTTACCGTGTGAAAATAAAATTTATCTATATATCTATCATAACAATGCCGATGACAAGATAAAAGTGAAAATAAAACTTAACATAGGTTATGTTTCTTGTCTCCTCATATTTATTACTTATATACGTTTAGATGTTTTCCTCCATAACACCATTGTCGACTGGGATAAGTGAAATGATAATGTTTGAATATGTGGTCTTATTGGTTTTAGTTTATATAATTTTAACTCTTATTTTACAATACTATTGTACAATATCTTTTTAATCAATAAGTTCTTCCTTCGATTTACATTAAGTATAAATAAATTTGATATCATTTTAAATGTTTATGTATTCATATATGTATTTATTTGTTTATTTCTTAATTCATCTATTTTTATTCATTTATTCATTCATTTTTTTATTTATTTTTTTTATTTTTTTCTTTATTCATCATATCAGTCAAGAATATTGTGATTTATTTCTTGAATTCATCAATATTTACCAAACATTTCGAATTCAAATTAATGTAAATCTGACAATCTATGACATCATAATCCTATAACCTTGTTATGCTTTCAATAAACGTTTCACATAATTAATCAAGTATTTTTTTTATTTGATTCATGTATTTTGATTGTCTATACAAATATTCTGTTTGCAAATATAAATTTTCATTACTGAATGTGATTATAGATGTATTTAAAGATTTTTTTATATATATTTTGGGAAATTAAATCGAATTTGGATTCTAATTTCAATATCAAATCATAATTATAATACATACATCCATTAAGTAAGTACAGTCTCTTATCTGGTAAATGATGTTACATTGATCTCCATTTCAATATACTCTTTTCGAGTGTGAACCATTCAAAGTAGAACATAAAAAGGAGATTTCCATAAAAACAGATCATTACACGAACTAAATCCGTTTATTAAAACATTAAAATGTGCATCGATTGCTGCGTTTTTCCTTTTATTTTATTTCAGTAAGATTTAGATTCAAACTTCTGCGAAGCCGCGAGGCGCGAGGGTCTTGGTAAATAAAGCAGCGATAATAAAATTACAGAATAGAAAGTTACTGTGGATGTGGAATGTGACAAGTCTAGTAATGAAAGCGGAAAAATAGTTGCAAACAAACGACTATGAAAGATGAGATTTCTTGTGTTCATCCATGCTTGCATACCGCAGGTCACCGGTTCAAGTTTTAGATTTCATTTAAAGATGGAATTCCCGACTTAAAGGGGTACTTCAAGCTGCAAATTATTTGAAAAAAAAATAAAGTAAAATCAGACAAACAATACACTGACAAGTTTAATCAAAATTGGATAAGGAATAACAAAGCGATGGCATTATAAAGATTTGCGTTTCCGCGAAACACTTATATGCATGTCTTCATGAATATTCCATGTGCAAATTGATTACGCCATATCCCCACTTGTAATATTATAGTTTTGTATTTTATTATATAAATTATGTTCTAATTCAAATTGTGTCCACCAATAATGAGAAAATTTAATTGGTGACTGACTTTATGCCTTTCATATATATTGCTGTAACTTATTTTATTACAAGAGAGACATATCACACACACCGCATGTACTATACATGAAATAATTATGATTTCACGTAATAACACAAGTAAAGGGAATGTTGGGGTATGACATCATCAGTCTACCTAATGAATATTTATGATGACGTGCATTGAACTGTTTTCACAAAATATGATTAAACTTAAAAATTCAATAAAATTTTTATTTGTAACAGATTTGATAAAATTTTCTGCATTTTGCTTTGTAGATTTTACTCTATTTATTCAGATGTAGGCCTAATTATTTTCACCCCGGGATACCAATCGCAATCATAATAAATTATCATCATTATCATCATTATTATCAACAGCATTATGATAATCATCACTACCGTCATCATCGTCGTTATCGTCGGTCTGCGGGGCTTCCGTAGAGGAGATCGGCAAATGATTTCACTTCAAAACATATTTCGATATAAACAAGCTTGAACATCGACATGCAGGTTTACATTACACAGGTAGATCACTCAAACAGCCCCCCCCAAAAAAAAAATCACACTCACACTCTAAAAAAGATTGAGTAAAAAAAAAGTTACCCAAATATTGTGTTTTAAAAGGGGGAGCATGAACGTTTGTTGGGTAATATTTTGTCCCATATTTGTAAAATGCATGTTTTATGGGTAAATTACAACGAAACATTACCCGAATTTACACAATATTTGCATTCACCTTGCCCAACAAACATGCTTGTTCCTTGTTTACTCAATATTGGGTAAGGTTTTTTTTTTAGATTATTTAATATAATGAACCATAGTTAAAAAAACAAAACACGACGATTGCAATGGTCATGATTGGGATAGAACTGGCGCTGTACAGATCAAAGTATTTGGCAAAAAGACATTTTCGGAGTATTTCTATTTCAGGTTTCATTTCAAACAATAAAATAAGGATTTTCAACATGGATTTTTATTTGTATTCGAACCATAATTTTTAAGAGGGACGGTGCACTTGAAACAGATTTTGCAAGTGTGTGCCATTTTTTTTCTATTTTTAAGGCCAATAATAACAATGTAACAATCTGCTTATCTGATGCATTGGTTGTCCTGAGCACGAAACATTCATAAACCACCATTAATACGCCTATATATGTTTGAGGAAAAAACACGTCATGAAAGACTCGTTTTAAGCGCATATATGAAAATTAGGGCACATAATATAATATGGGAACAAATCGGCGAGGGGAGGTAGGGGGAATATACGACAGTTCCGAAAACGGAGGCGCGATTGCGACTCTTCCATCAGCACCCATTCTCCTCGCTTTATCCCTGCAATCTCGACCATCTGAAACCAATTTTCCGTCGGGGGTATACGGGGTTAAGCAGGTCATATCCACAGAGTGGTTTGTCGAATTCAATTCCTACCTCTAAAAAAAATCCATCCTCTCAATTTTCTTCACATTTTTCTTTAAAAAATCTCTTTTTCCTTTCTTTGTCATTAACTTTTCCATTCATTTTCATTGGGAGTTTTAGTTTTGTTTACTCTTCAAAAACGCGAATTTCACGTGAGAATTGCCAAACCTTGCAGTCAATCAATCTGATGCTCTTACAGAAATTATTCTTTTTAACTAAAAATATTGTTGACATGAAGAAATTGCAAATTTTATTTTTATCTCCATGTTCAAATTTTCACCATGAAAGTCATGTTCACATCCATTTGATGGAAATATCATTTATCACTTATGTTTAATAAGCTTACAAGACACGATGGACAAATTCGAGGAACATTTTGGTAATGTTCCAATCTTCCGTTTTTATACTGCCAATGTCGAGTGAATCTTTCCCCTCATCACGACTATACACCCGTATAAAGAATTGGTCAAAATAACCAACCTGTTGTGCTGCTATTGACTATTTTATTGGTCAGAAACTTGTCCACCAAAAGATCTGCAACTTTGACGAGTCCCTTCTTAAGAGTGGTTTGATTAACGTTGATAATGAAAATAATGCTGATATTAACGGCCATAATTATTACCAATATTGGAAAAATTATGATCTTTCTTAAGCAGTGCATACAGCCCCGTAGCAAGGATTTTTAATTAGGGGTTTCAATCCATTCTTTTCTCTCCTGTACTCAATTTTCGGTCCCTATTTTTAAATGCTTTTGAAAATATTAGAGGGTTATTAGGTGGTTCGAACCTCCTTAATCACCGACCCCCTTCCTGCTTGTAAGTATGTTACGAGCGTAAGATAAAATTTGCGAAAGAGAGGGGTTGAATGAAGGTAGGCTAAATGGGGATGAGGAAGAATGAACAGTAGTAAACACACTATTCTTTCACTTTTTTAAATTTGTGTCAATGTTGTTAAAGATTCGCTACCTATTTTCACTCGGCTTTGTCAGAGAGAGTACGGCAAGCCGCTCGTGTTTGTCCACTATTTATCACATTAGGCGTGATTATAGTCCTCCCATACGGCTTACCATAACCATCTTTACCTGGATGAGACCTATACGGGTGACGACGGATTCTCCCTAAAGACCCCCGCAATCCTCCACTCTTAATGTTCGCTAGCTTCTTGAGCTACTAAAATGAAGACCATATTGCATAATTCGACATTCATATCGGATCTGCATGGAGGAAAATACAAAAGGAGGCCCCTTTTGTTGATGTCAAAGGCAAGTCCGTGGATTTGCGGCTCTGATCGGTCGGGATTAGCCGGCCCTGTCGGATGGGTACCCGGTTCGACAAGCCGAGAAATGAAAACATGCCTCGCGCGGCCATCACTCGCCAGCTTTACCAAATCGGGGGGATTTCTGACATCTAAAGGTATTTTTCTTTCATCTTTCCTGCTAATTGTCCTCAAATTGCTATCTGGTGGGTAAATTGGGGTGATTCTGGATTGGTGGTGGATTTTGCGCTGGGGTCTATATGAGTGATCACGGTTGCTGTATACGGGACGCGGGCTGCATCCATCCAGAGAGAAGGAAACGAGGCACGCGTGATACAGTAGCTGTTTTGGTTACCATGACAACGGGACTGAGCAATCCGGGAGGGATAGGTGTTAAATATGGAGGGATGTGGTCAGGGACCGAACTTCTGAGGGGTGAGAGAGAGATAAAGAGAGAGAGAGTGAGAGAAATGGGTTTAGGAATGCAAATTGTAACATCCTCAGAGAATGGTAGATGATGCATTTATTTAAAGAGAAAAGATCATGACAATGGTGCTTTATACAGCCTAGAGAGAGTCTCAGAGAGAGAGAGAGATAGACAGAGGGGGGAGAGAGAGAAACAGACAAGCACAATTTAGGATTTGGAAAGATTCTGATTTTTTAAGTATAAATTGGAAAGATTGAGTTTTGAGAGTATTGCATGTACTTCCAATTTGTGTAAATTTTATGATATATATTTTTTCAAATCAGTAACAAATAGCATTTTGCCTGGATATTGATATCATTTTTAGTTCTCGTAGGTATTTTCCCATTTTGGGAAAACGATAAAGTTGCCTATTAAAGAAATGATATTGAGTGATATGTTTAATAAATCGATTGGAAGGCCTATATAAAATTGCCAAAGCCAACATTAATTGCCATGATATCTTTGTGATGGTTTCTTCGGTATATATGCTTTGCTGCAATGAAAAGATGTCACAAATTGATCTCATATTCTGAATTGGCATTCTTAATTCTACATCTTAATTCATCAAAATTAGTTGTAATGATCACAAATACATCTCGCCTGGACTACAAGCTTTTATCTATTTGCTTTTATTTGTTTAAATGCCTAAAAAGGGGGACAACTGTTCACTCTCTATAGCGACAGTGATGGGTTGGATACTGGCCGAAGATCCCTCCTCATTGTAATTATAATGCCATTCATTTAAAACTGACAATTTAACAGCTAAAGCGACAATAAAGGAGAGGAATTACTGGACGGCGAAATAGGACGGAGAGAAATTCGACGTTTAATTGATTCCCCATAGACCCGAGGCGCGATGGCTTGACGGAGCACGCGGCTAGTCACGGCTTGATCGCCCATCAGTCACCCGATGGATTCAACAGAGTCGATGCACTCACGAATCTCACCTATAAACATACATGAGATGTTCGGGGTTATCAGAATTACGCCGCTATCATTCCGCGTGATTAAAATGTTTCAAGGTATAAAGATACCAGGTGCGATTAAAATGGAACTGAAGTGCTAAATTCGCATGATTTGTGCCTGCTTTCCGCTCGAATATTAAAGTAACATCGGATAGGCATGATAGGGCATCTATAAGCAGAGCGTAATGACAGGATGGTAAGACGAAGCCTTGTGGAAAGCCAAGGTGCGCAGGATGCATCATCCCTCTTCACACTGACTATGATTAGCATGTTTAAAATAGAAAGTAAATACTAGGAACCTTAGCCGTATATAGTCTTTCACCTTTAAAAGGGCTGATGAATTGCAGTCTCGGGTTAGAATGTGGTGAAGATGGCTCGCTGTATGATCAACCAACGATTGTGAATCAAAATTAAGTTTGAGCAACGTGAAGACTGTACAATTATGTCTATAAGAGTGAATTAAAGAAAATATTACTGAATATTACTTTTAAAAAAAGCCAGAGGAATCGATAAAATATCACGGACAGAATTGTTATAAACATGCAATCATGACGACATGAACTATTAACATTTAAGCAGTATTGAAAATAAGCTTTGTGTGCAGTATAAAATATCTTAATTCAAGAAAGATTTGGAAGTCGTGCACTCTAAAAACACTGAGTAAAATTTTACCCAATATTGAGTAAAAAGGGAACATGAATGTTTGCTAGGTATGTTTTACCCTATATTGGGCTATTTCAACGCAACATTGCGTAAAATTTAATCTTTTTACCTAACAACATGCATGTTCCACATTTACCCAATATTGTGTAAACCTCTTTTTTAGAGTGCGCGATTGATGAAAATATAGTGTAGGGTTAGAAATAAGATACTGAGCAATTGAATGGGATTGCGAAAGATGATGCATGGGCAAATGTTCACAAAGATAGCCTCGATGTTGATGAAAAGATGAGAGACAAACAGACATAGAGCGATAGGCATGATAGGGGGAGAGGCAGAGAGAGAGGGGGGGAGAGAAGAGAAGGGGAAGTATGGAATGTATGAAGAGGGGGAGAATGGGATGGAGAAAGGAGGGTCTCAAATGAATTTTAAGACGTCGTTAACTTGAGAGTGAAGAAAGAAGGGGAAAGGGGATGAATTAGAAAGGAGAGACAGACAGTCGCAATGAAAAGGTATAAGACAAAGAAACAGACATAATTAATGAATGTAAGGATGCTAGAGAAGCGCCAGAGAATAACCGATAACGCTAAAGTGCTGACACAGAAAAGGGTCTTACGTCACGCCCCATGCCGTGAAGAAAATTAAAAACAACGGTGAACCCTACTTTCAAATGAGCAATCGAAAAAAAAGGAAAGACTAATAAAATGAGTGACAGGAAACGAAGGCTATAGAGAGAAGAAAGGGGGTAAGATTACGATGCTATGTCAGAAGACAACACTTGAAATTGGAGCTATGTCTCTAGCGACGCCCAAAACATACAACATTGGAACGGCTAATCAAACGGAGGAGACCCCTCAACAACCTCCCTGCTCAAACACAGGGTTGACTCGGCTCATGAGTTCACCCCACCTCTTTTAACCTAAAGTGCATAATGGGGCGTAGACCTAGTCGAACACGAATTAAGGGGTCGGGGCACGTGTTTGAGGGCATCTACAGCACAAAGAGTCAATGAAACAGCCGTATGATTGAACACAGAATGGTGAAAAATATTGAATTGGTAAAATCGAATCCAACAAATAAAATAGTCATGTAATCGCAAAAATCACCCCCCTGACCATTCTTTGCTCACATTCAACTTTGTCTTTATGCTGAAAGTCGATCATTTAATAATGTATAAATATTTTCTTCGTTCATCTTAAATAACGAGTGCATTCTTTCTTTTGAATATACTTTATTTTATGCATTATTGCTCCTTAAAATGTCAAAAGCATAACTGAGTTCAGTAGATGCAATTTGATAACCAATATGATAACCATAGTCAAATTAATTGCTCTCGAAAGTGTGAAATGTCAAACAGAAATGTCCAAAATAATAAAGGAATTATACAAACATCATCTTAAATTAGATATTTGGGGATTATTGCCCCACCCCTTCCCCCCCCAAAAAAAACACCTGATATAAAATTTAAGAAATATAATATTAGTATGAAATGATATGATTCAGTATGAATTCTTAGTATCAAAGTGGAATAAAACCTTTGAAACAAGTGGGCTAGTGTGGAAAGAAAAAGTCAAAGAATAAGATCAAAGAAAGTTTGAGAAAATCAGACAAATATTGAGAAAGTTTTAAGCATTTGAATATTGCGATCACTAATGCTATGGAGAGCCTCTTATTGGCAATGCGACAAAGTTGTGTGATGTCACATGTGAACAACTTTCCCTGTAATGAACTATAAAATAACCCCAAATGTCTTTTTTGCTCTTTCTTTTTGTGATACAAACTCTTTATCCATAATGTATTCTTTGAAAATTTCTATAGAAAATAGAAAATATTCTATAGAAATATACATGATCTTCTGATAGAAGTGATAAAAAGGTTTAAGCATGTTAAGTGAAAAGTAATGGAAAGTTTTTCACATGTGACATCACACATCGTTATCGCATTGCCATCTATATTACAATAATGATCTAAACTTCAAATGATCATAACTCTCTTATCATTTATTCAACTTTTCTTAAACTTTCGTTGATCTGTTTCTTTGATTTTTTTTTCTGTTTTCACACAAGCTACCTTGTTTCAAATGTTTCATTTTTCTTTACCAATCAAACAAATCGTTTCAAGATGTAATGATTATTTTAATTTTCACTTCACCTTCGTTAGTATCCTATTTCAACAAACAGTGTGGACTTGAATCTTTCTCATTCTTGGTGTCGATTCTGTTAGATGTTTAAATTGTTTTATTTTCAATTTAAAAAATTATTTATGAATACTTAATTGAAATACTTTCTATCGCTATCAAATTAAATACCGGCCAATTTCTAAATAAGGGACACTTATAGTTCATGGAATTATGAGGTATATAATTTTGTAATAATCGGCTGCAGGGTTAAGTAATTCAAAACTAATTCGTGTCATACTAGATTATTAGAAATTCCTAAATGACAATCATTTTACAAAAGGTTGCAAAGATTGTTCCAATTTATGTTCAACACAGACAGACACACTTTCACGTACCGCACAAATCAGAGGAAGGGGTGCCAACTACCCCCCCCCATACACCCACACACACACACGCCCTCTCACCCCCCACATATCCCAATCACCCAAACAAACACACACTCACACATTACATAAACCCTCCCCTCACACAAAATCTTACTCATACACACAACCGTACCTTCACACACCACAAAAATCAGTGTATATTAGGCATACCCCAACATACATACCCACACGACGCACTCACACATTTTTTTCAATTCATACATCCCCACACACCCACACATACGAATACCTCACACCACACAGACCAGAGAAATCGAGATGCACCACACGCACTCACCCACCCCCCCCCCCACACACACACACACACAACCTCAATGACACGAAGACCCTCTCATGCCACACAAACTAGACGAATCGGTACACCCCACACACACACGCATACACACAGACACCCTCTCGCCATGGTACAGAATTATAAAGAGAAAATATAGAGCGTCGTGATCGCTAATTTCCACGTTGGAATCAATGTCCAAAATAAAAGGCGATCACCCCATCTAAAGTTCTGTCACCAAGTAAAAAAACATTGTAATTTTCGAATGATGAAGATGAATACTGTGTTCTTTATACTGCTTGAAGTAAGCGATACAAAAAGACTCGTTTACATAACACTGAACAGTGATAGCAAAAAGTAATAATAATAAGAGATACTCCATGTAAGCTACAAGGTTCACCAAACACCCCCCATCCATACCCCCCCCCCCCCCTCGATTCCCTTCGCCCCCATCACCTTCCAAAGTACAGACCTTCCCCTTCTATCCATCGAATGGTCAGTGCCCCCAGCCCCTCTGACATTTACTTGAGGGAAACACGCAGGTGCACCATCCTCATAAATCTAGTGAGAGTAGTTGGGGGTAGAATAAGCTTCTTATTCTAAAACGACAATTGATGATAAATCACTCCTACTCATCTCATGCTTTGTTGATCTGATCATATAACACGTTTTGAATAAATATTATCTTAGACAATGAGAGATATCGCCGTTTAATTTCAGTTTGATTTAGGGTTCACTGTTAATGTCGTCATGGTTGGGGGTGATTTATTGGCTATAATTGTAGCCAAAAGAGCGGGCTCACACTTTGCATGGTAATTAACAGCCACCTTCATTACATGAATATGTCAATCTATTATTATTACTATTATTATTATTGTTATTGTAATATTTGTTACTTTTGGAGCCAGATTTAATAAGGCGTGTAAATATCACTCAAAAACATTACTAATTTCTCTGAAAGTTTTAGAAACATAATTTGCATGAACTAACCTTTTGTCTTGCTTCTATTTCGTAAGATTGCTATTTGTAATCAATTAGAAAGAAAAGCATTATCACATCTACAAGTTTTTATCCAAAGTGAAATTTTCCTAAATCAAAGTTTGGAGCAACTTCATATTTTGATATGTTTAAATAATTCACTGGCATCATTGCAATATACATAATAAAAGTGCAGTTTGTTGATTATTCAGAATTCATCAACCGCTCGCTGTGTGTCCCCAGTTCGCTATATCTTAAATTAATGTCGCATGTTTTAATTTCCAGTTCAACGCAGTGACATTGACCACGTCATACCCATGGAATGACGTCACTGAATGAATGACACAAAAAATGAAAAACTACGGAACTTGCTCATTTTATAACAGGTCTCTACTCAATTAAGAACCGATTGTTTTTAACCCAAGAGAATTTCTAATCATGAAGGAGTATCATGTAAGTTACTCTCTTTCCTTCATGAAATAAAGGTTTTTCTTATCAGAAATAAAGACGTCAACTGATCGGGGGAGATTGCCGAACAGGGCGGACATCTTGAAAATTTCCTAGTAGTAATTGATCACTTTCACATGGGATATGATTAGTGAATGGATGAGTGATGCAATATTTGTCAACAGTCATGAAAATATGAGGTAAAAAAATTAAACAAAATATGTATAAATGTACATTAACCCTATAATGATATCAAAAAGATGATCGAGATATATGAACAAGAACATAATAAAATTTCATAATCATGCAATATTCTACTTGAAGTGTGTCAAAATTGTTATCAAGAAACATAACGTCATGACACTACATTAACCGTGTTAGAGTATAATTATAGATGATTGAAGTGATAATAATTGGCAAGATCCCACAATGATGGCGGACTATAATTTTTCTCTATTGATAGGAATTTCAGGTCTATTTCGGTGAACTACTTTCAAAGTTCTAGTACATTATGTATCAAGCAGATTAAATCGGTCAATATCCGCCTATAATTGAGTTAACGTGAAATATTTCTCTAAAATGTTCTTTATCATAATCATCTCTTCACTGCTTTATTAAGTATGCGTGGTTCATATTTAGCGTAATTACACGTTGATAGTCATATGACCATAAGATAATGCTTTGATATAAATGAAAGTGAAAAGGTGGAAAGAAACTGCTCCCGTGTTATTCGGCGTTATTCAGATCTTCAAAAAGAATATGAATAAAGAGGAACATATCAAGATTTAAGATCAAGGTCACAGATTGAATATAAATGAATTAACATTGTCTCGTAAAAAAGGCAAGACATGGACACATTGTCATGCAGTTTCCCTCAATCATATTTATATATGGATAATTTCATTACATATGTATAAAATTGCGAAACAAAATGATTACTCCAAGCCAGGAAAAAAGTGCACAAAGCTGACGGATATGATTTACGTATATATAATTACAATAAAAAAATATACGTTGAAACCGATTTTTACAACAAAATATATCCATCATAAAAAAAGCAGAAAAGGGTAAAATATTATGTCAAAAACCTTTCACATAATATGATTATCATTTCAATAGGTCCATGATATATCTGTCTTTGTCCCTCTTTCTCTCTCTCTTTACATCGCTATCCATACGGACACGTTTTTATTCTCTCTCTCTCTCCCTCTATTTCCTTTTCTTTCTCTCTCACTCTCTCTCTCTCTCTCCGTCTCCCCAGTCTATGCCCCCCCGTAAAAATTAAACCTTCTCTCAGTTTCAATCTCCCTGACTTTGGATCTCTGTATAAACATAGAAATGTTTACCATTTCCTTATTTTAGAACGGAATTTTCATTTCCAATTACTGGAATCGGTTGCCCGAATTATGACAATCCGAAGACAATCATTCCGAAATAATTCACAACTCTAATTACAACTGGAGACGCATTGACTGGGGTCGTAAAAACGGCGACTGGTGAAGAAGACTAAAAGGTTAATGAAAAGTCAAAGACAAGGTCAAAACAATCAGCCCACAACTTTCGCTGCCCCTTTATCCGTCGTACCAAAGACGAAATAACTACGCGCCACCAATGCGATCGTGGCTAAAACGCAAAGCTATAAGGGTCCAGCGAAATTTGAGAATTCGAATGATCTATTGCGGATTGTTGTGAATGTGAACACACAAGAATTTCATTCTTTTGCGACCATGACCGCCACTGTATCAAACTTGACTTCAAGGAAAGTTTCTCTCCTTCGTTCTTCTTTATCTTTCCTCACAATACCGGTTCAACAACATATCAAGAAATGAAAATTTCCCAGCCTCTGCAAGCGTTTTGGGCATAAATCAAAAGAGTTAATGCAGAATAGTAATAATAGCCACCGCTAAAATGATGGTAATGGATGACGCCGAAGTATGAAACTATTTTCGTTTATCATTCGACAGCCATATTTCATTCAAGAACCGACCAAGTGCGAGCTTCTTTGCAGACCAATTTTTTTTATTTCATAAAGTTTTATTTACATCCCCCCGCAAAACTATTCGATGCCAGGTTTGAATTAATCAAAATATGCAGTATTAAAAAAATCTGTCTCAAACATACAATGTAGACTGGAATTCGTTATGATGTTGTAAATAATGATCGCAAACAAGTCATCAGTGATAAAACGGGGGAGTAATTCCACAAAACAAAATTAATAGTCCTTGAATGTCGCTGACAAATTTGTTCTCAACCAATCAGATACACGGATTTCAGTAGCTGATAACATTTGTCTGAGAAAATCGCTGACTATTTTGTTTCATGAAAGGTTCCCCGGTATTGACTGTAGAGGAAAGAAAACAATTTCGGAAGTTCAACTGCCATTATGCTTGGCGCCAGAACTAAAACTCTCGAACAATATATATCTTCTTTAT